>NC_042291.1:3533556-3650221 GCF_901000725.2 Takifugu rubripes | reverse complement strand
ATAAATAAAGGATGTCTTCTTTAAATTAAATATAGAGGCTAAATGATGGAGGCAGGAGGGAGCTGAAGGTCTGATGTTTCCTCCTCTAGCTACAGCTTCACAAAATTAGAGCACTTGGTCTTGTGACCACTGTGGGAGGAAATGGACACTTCTCTTCAATCTTCATGTTTCATCTCTCAGATTTGTCAGATCGAGCTGCAGCAGCAACAGCTGGACAGAATTCATATGAATTCTGAATGGGAGCTTTCACACAGGACTTGATATTTTGCTTTTAGCTTTAGCATCCATACGATTGTAGCTCCTCATCGTGTTGGCTGGTGCGGAGCATCAGGTTTGTAGCTGTTCTGTGCTGCGCCATTAGCAGAAGTGTGTTAGCAGCGCTAGCCCCCCCACCAGCAGCACTCCAACATAATGGACAGTTTCTGATGAACTCTAAATATAAATGGTCGTAATTGACGACTGACAGACTGGGAGGGCTGTTGAACAGTAAAGTGGATCTAAAAGGAAAAGATGTAATTTAACAAGCAGAGGGTCGCAGTAGTTTTCCCTGTGAAGGCTACAATTAGCCTAATTGAAAAAGGTGACACGGATTGGAACTGGCAGCCTAATTAATGGACTCTACAGGCTTCCATACAAAACTCTGTTTAGTGTGATATTACACACACCAGCAGCTCCACACTTTCAGATTCAGCATTCATCATTTGTGTGTTTTCAAGGAAAACGACAAAGACGTATGTTTAATTAATGGGAAGTTTCACTGGTGAAAACAAACTTCAAGCAAAAAACCAACATGACAACCAATTAGCTCCTTTGATGAATGCAAGAAATTTCAAAATACTCTACACACTCCTGTTCAAATGGAACCTTTGTGATTGTTTCAACAGTCTCCTTCTCTGATGATGAGCCTCATTGTGGTGGAAAACACACTCCTCTCTCAGATGCCGTCTGTCCCTTGTCCGGAACCATCAGTACTGGTGGTACCGGAGCAGGTACTGGAACAGACTAGTGAGTATGAGTGACACCAGTGAGGAGACATTTGAGACCAGTGAGGAGACATTTGGAACCTCTACTCCATGAAAGCATCAACCTAAACTCCTTCCAGCTTCAGTCGGACACATCAGGCTAAACAGTTTTGAAAGCTCCTTAACCCAAAAACTGAGCCAGTACACACTCCTCTTCACTTTGGTTCTGTCCTCCACAAGTTTCTAGGTGTCCTCTTTCAGCGCTCTTGTGCTGACCGTGTCCTCGTCTCAGTCTTCAACCACTCCGACTGAGTAGCATCTACACAGGTGACAGGCAGAAGATCCAGGGGGCGCATTATTAACACTCCTGCCATGAGAAGCTGTGGCTGATGGGTCATCTCCTCAGGGGTCCTTAAAGCAGGTCTGAGTCCTCCTGGGGTCTCCTCATAGTCTTCAGCTGATCCTGTGAAAGTCTTCAGACTTCTGTCTCAGATCTGACCTTAGAACAACCTTCAGTACAGTCACAATAAAAGTGGGCGGGGCCTTTTAAAGCACTGCTTTACCACTCAGGTCATCACACCTCTGGGCAGGTGAACCAGCTGTGGAGTTCCTCAAGGCTCCGTTCTTGGGTTGTTTTGAGAACGTTAATATTTATGTAAGAGGTTATTTGAAGAAAACATCTGCTGGGTTCTGCACGGGTCTGATTGCAGTGCCTTGATCAGAGGAGGTGACCTACTGTCCACCTCTGCAGGACATTCTGTCTATTAGTGGTGCTCAGTAACAGACGTTTCATACATCATCCACGCTTGGTTTCATCTCTGTTCCTTATTTAGCTGAGAAGAGAGCAGCTCAAATATCTCTGTCTTGTGATGCTTCCCCTTCCTGATGTTGTGTTTGTGGACTGGAAGCTCTGCTGTCTGTCCTCCTCCCCCTGCGTCCGTCTTCCTGCTGTTAGCTGAACCCCTGGAGGGCAGCCAGCTAAAAAAGGAAACGCCATTCTGGCCCTCAGCTCTTTTCTCCTTTAATAGGCCCGGTGTTCCTGGGAGTTCACCTTGATGTCACGTATCAGTGACAGGCTCAGGCCGGCCTCCTGCACCCCCCCCCCCCCCGCAGTAGAAGAGGAGGGAGTCAACCGAGGCTTTGACCTTCCTGCTGAGGAGGCAGCAGCGTTTGACTCCAGTAGCTGGAGGAGCTCCCAAACACACGCAGGAAGGTCCCTCAGAAGGGATGAACGTTCCTTCCTGCTCTGGCTTTCTCTGTATGGTGACATTTTCACAGGAAATGGAGCTCCGGACTCTTCATTCTTCTCAGGTTTCTCCTTCAAAGACATCAAAGCTAGTGTGGAGGTGTGCAGTGTTCTCATGTCCTTAGAGACTGGTCTGTCTGGTCACAGCTAGTTAAAACCAGTATGAGAATCATCACCATCATCATCCTCATCACCATCATCATCACCATCATCATCACCACCATCACTACCATCATCACATCATCATCATATCATCTCATCATCGTCATCATCACATCATCATCATCATCATCATCACTACCATCATCTCATCATCATCATCATCATCATCATTGGCAGTTTCTGGTGTCACACACACACACTCAGGCACACAAACACACACATATACAGGTACACACACTCTCAGGCACACACACACATATACAGGTACACACACTCTCAGACACACACACACATATACAGGTACACACACTCTCAGGCACACACACACATATACAGGTACACACACACACTCTCAGGCACACACACACATATGCAGGTACACACACACACTCTCAGGCACACACATAGACACACACCCCTCCTGCTGTGCAGACAAACCCTGGCCTGAATCGATGGTGGACACCTGAGGGCAAATCAAATGACTTCTGCCTGATTCGGGGCAACAGGAAGCAGCAGGAGGAAACATAAAAGTGTTTCCAGGGTCAGCAGCTGTCTGGAGGTGCATTCTTTGTCCCTCTGGAAGGACAGAAGCTCCAGCTTGTGAGACCTGACCAGGCTACTGGAAGGTCTGTCGCTGCCACGTTACTCCTACGTGGTTATTACACACCCTTCTCCTCGCCTTCACCACGGCCCTTCGTTCCTGCGGGGCCCTGAGCTGAAAGGTTTAAAGGAAGTGAAGCTGTGAGCAGCTCGGCTCACCTCCTTACGTGCTGCTGGAACCATGAGGGGGGGTTTAGAGGCCCTCAGCCTAACCTTCACCAGCCACCCTGAAGGACACCTTCACATCTGCACAGGTCAATAACGTCAGTATGAGAGGGAAATGGAAGCTAAATGAATGAGGAAAAACCAGCTCTGTCACAGTCTTTGTTGGTTACCAGGGTAACAGGTGATGAGTCACCTTCCTGGGCGGCCGCTTTCTGAACATTTCAGACCTGAACACCTTGACAAGTCTACACGGAAGAGACGGCTGTTGTTATGACTGCAGGCAGCCAGGGTCCTGACGGCAGGACGAGGACGCCAACGCTTTCATTCAGGCGGCTCCTTCACCTCTGTCCAAATGCCTCAGCTGCCTGTCTGCGTATCTGTCTGTCTGTCTGTCTGTCTGTCTGTCTGTCTGTCTGTCTGTCTGTCTGTCTGTCTTGTGTGGTGTGTGTGGTGTGTGTGTCGTCTGTCTGTCTGTCTGTCTGTCTGCGTATCTGTCTGTCTGTCTGTCTGTCTGTCTGTCTTGCGTATCTGTCTGTCTGTCTGTGTGTGTGTGTGGTGTGTGTGTCTGTCTGTCTGTCTGTCTGTCTGTCTGTCTGTCTGTCTGTATCTGGTCGTCTGTCTGTCTGTCTGTCTGCGTATCTGTCTGTCTGTATGGTTCGTCTGCGTATCTGTCTGTCTGTCTGTGTGTGTGTGTGTACTGTCTGTCTCGTTGTCTGTCTGTCTGTCTGCGTATCTTCTGTCAGTCTTGTCAGCGTATTCTGTCTGTCTGGCCTGCGTATCTGTCTGTCTGCCTGCGTACTAGTCTGTTCTGCTTTATCTGTCTGTTCTGTCTGGTCCTGTCTGTCTGTCGCTGCGTGTGTGTCTGTCCTGGTTTGCCTTGTCGTGTTTTTAAGCCATCCATCTTCCCATCCACCTTTATATTTATATATATAAATATACACACACCCTTTTTGTGTGGAGAAAAAGGGATAAAAATGGGGTTGAAGCTGAGAAGAGGAAGAAAAGGGGATTTGGCTAAAGGCACAAAGCGCTTCCTCATCTTGGCACAATGACGTGAGGAGTCTGTTTGTCCATATGTTGCTGCTGGAGGCCTCAGATTCAGCAGGAAGTCTTATTAGCATAGCACTGGCCGCAAGACATTTGCCTCGCACTTGTTTAAAGGTAATGAAGAATCATCTGAGAGAGTGAACACTGCGATCAGGCTGCCATCTGTTAGCTGCTAACGCTGATACCCCCAAGCTTGTCCCTTCATATGTGAGCTCTTGTTTAGTTAAAATAAGAAATAAACCTATTATCTGTCTTAAAAGGGACTCGTTCACTTAGTGGTTTTAGCCTATGAGTGTGTGTGTGTCTGTGTGTGTGTTTTCATTTCCTCTGACTTACTATTTGATTCAGCTGGTGTGGAAATCGGATTCTCTCCACTCAGACCAAAGCTGCACTTATTAAACATTAAACATCATCCTCAGGTTTCTCTCACTGGAAGTTGCTGCTGTCATCATAAAAGGTTTTAATGATCAGTTTCAGCATCAAACCAGCTGTTATGGACGCTGAAGATCTGGACAACAATCTGCATTCAATTGTGCCTCCATCTTTTGTGTGACGCAGCAGTGGCTTTGATCTTTGCTTTGCTCTTCTGGCTGTACTGTGATCTTCAACCTTAGAGCTAATCTGAAGGTCTTTGCGTGCATCTGCTGGACCTTCCTCAGATTTGATTTTGTGCTGTCCTGGGAGGAGTTTTCAGTTGGGACCAAAGGGGTTTCGTCCAGCTGGACACCTGTCCTGGCTTAGGAAAGTGACATAAAAGAGTTCAGTTCTCCTCTTCCTTTAAAAGATAGTTGCTTTCTTCACAGAGGTTAAAACATCCACGGAGGCTTCCACTTCCTGCAACCCTGATGTTGCTCCACAGCTCTGAGCATCACCTACTTAAATACCACATTTCACATGAACAGCAACAGTTGGCGTCAGCGCTGCTCTGATAATCAACGCAACATTAATTTTCTCCTCCAGTGAACAAACTCCCGTCTGTCGGGAGTCACGGAGCGGATGACCTGTCAGGTCGAAACCATGACGGTCAAATAGTTTCAATCATTCCATCCTTTTGTCTTTTTCATATTTTATTTTGAAAAGCCATCGGTTTCCTTCAGAAAGGGTTCCTAGACTGAGAGCCCAACCAGGCTGCCGGTAGAGGCTGTGGTTGCTATAGAGACGGGAGGTAAACTTCATGAATTTTGGAGCTGTTTCTTTTCATCTTTGTTGGACCATTAGAGAAGATCCAATTAGAGCTGCTGCAGATGTGAGAAATGAGCAGAAAAACACAATCGATACAACAGTGAGTCCACCAGCTGCCCCGTCCATGCTGGGCTCTCTTTAACACACACACACACACACACACACACACCCTCACAAGGTGGTGCGAGGCCAGTGAGGTGGGGAATATTGACGTCGGCCATATTGATCGAGCACCTGTGGAGTTTGTCTTCCCGTGTCCTGCCAGTCTTTGACTCGTCCAGCAGACTTTAAAGAGCGTCCAGTCTTTGGAAGCACACCAGATGTGAGGAAAAGGCCATTAAAGAGCTGAAGGCTGAGTGAGGCTGCATCTACGCGCCGACACAGATGTAACCAACGAGGTGGTTAACGAAGAGCAGGAAGAGAGATGGAAGAGCTCCGATCAGCAGAGCACAAGTCAGTGAACACGCAGAAATGTGCACATATAGCAACAATATGGGACGTCCAGTTAGGACCGAAGTCTGGAGCCACCATCTAGGTCTGCTCACAACCCCACCAGGAGGTTGGGGATTGGAGAACCTTGGAGTAACATGTTCACAGGAGCAGGAGGTGCTGAGGAGGTGGGCAGCAGAGTTCTGGATATACTGACCTTTACTGAGGGCTTTGAAGAGGAACATGGACAATGCTGTGACGATGCGATGGTGGTGATGTGGTTGATGTGCTGTTAAGAACTTCAGGACTGCAGATTTGAGGTGATGGGACAGGCTGGAGGTCTCCACAGCAAGGCTAAAGTTGTGTCGTAGTTGAGCTGCCTTCATAGTGGTCATAGTGGAGCTGGTTACTGGTTACTGGATTTTCCATTTTCGACATAACAGTAGGATGTAGAGGATGAGGAGGAGGAGGCTAGACCCTGAACCCCGGGGGACACCAGGCACCAGGGGAATGTTGAAAGTGAGCCCAGCAGTTCTGCACATGTGAGCTGCAACCCTGTCAACAAGTATCTCTTTTCTTCTGATCAACCTCAGTTCTTCAGATTCCAATGCTGTATTAGAGCCATTTAAGGAGCGGTTGGGTTGGAAGTTGGCCATTACTTTGATTGAAAGCCTCTGTGATCTTCTTCAGAGACTTATGACAGGACAAGTGGGAGTGTTTCACAAAATGTCTTCTTAAGGATGCAAACCTACCGGTAGTTTGTGTGAGGGCTGGACGCTTGTAAATGTGTGAAACCTCACATAACAAGACGGTTCTGCTTTAAGTGACACTTGTTCAGCTGAATCACCTGTTTCCACAGCTCTGCTCCTCTGGAGCTGAGAATGTTCTGGTCCAGGACATCAGAACATCAGGCGACTGCTCACAATTCACTGAATCCACTGAGTCCTGGGTCACCAGAGTTAGCATTTACATGAGGAATCACCATAAATAACTCAAATATGCAACTTTGCTCCAGGTTTGTGTGAATTCACTCTTTGTAATTCACCAAGGCCTCGCAGTAGAGGTGAAGCTCCAGCAGCAGCTTCAATTTGGATATTAAACATGAAAACTAAGGTGCAAAAACAACGAGGACACGCTGATAAATGTCTGGACGGTTGAGCTTCCTGCCGTCCATCCTGGGTTCTGCCTACTGGGAAACACCTGACTGATGTTGCTGCATCACCCGAGTCGGTGACACGTCTGAGTAAGTGTGGAATGCTAAAAGGTTTGTGAGCCGTCTGTCTTCTCCTGCTCTATTAATGTGGATAAAAAAGCAGGAGCTGCTGACTGGCTGCTCTGAAATACCCGCGGGAGTAATCAATCAGGTTTACTCCTCCGACAAAAGGCAAACTGTGACTCGAATGACGTTCAATAAAACGGAGCTCCAAAAGACGTGGACGGCAATAATGAGACACGTGTGAGGAAATAACAACAAGTGCTCTTACTGGCTGCCTTCGGCTCAGCTTCACCTGCCGTTCTTCTCTCAGGACCCGTCAGGGGTGGATCTCATTTGCCTGGGCAATAGTTAAAGCATCAATTCTACTTCCTTTTCAGGAGCTGACAGCCGATGGGGTATGCGTGTCCGCGCGGCGGGGAAAAGCCGTCAGAGTGATCGTTACCGGGCTGACGGATCTCTCTGAGATGCCAACTCATTGTGTGAGGACAGAGTTGAGTGAAAGGAGTTAATAGAAGAGCATGTTCACAGGCTCAATTAGAGCTCAGACCTCATTAACCTGCAGCCTGTGAGACACAGGAGGCGGGTCTGGAGGAGGGTCCTCACAAGGACAAGCATTACGTGCCAGAATAAGCCCCCTCTGTCCCCCTCCATCCTCTCTGTCCCCTCCGTCCTCCTCCGTCCCCATCTGTCCCCCTCCCTCCTCTCCAGTCCCCTCTGTCCCCCTCTGACCCTTGTGTCCCCCTGCATCCTCTCTGTCTCCTCCGTCCCCCTCATCCTCTCTGTCCCCCTACATCCTCTCTATCCCCTCTGTTTCCATCTGTCCCCCTCCATCCTCTCCAGTCCCCTCCACCCCCCTCTGTCCTCTCCAGTCCCCTCCATCCCCATCTGTCCCCCTCTGTCCTCTTCAGTCCCCTCCATCCCCCCTCTGTCCTCTCCTGTCCCCCTCCGTCCTCTCTGTCCCCCTCCATCCTCTCCAGTCCCCTCCACCCCCCTCTGTCCTCTCCAGTCCCCTCCATCCCCATCTGTCCCCCTCTGTCCTCTTCAGTCCCCTCCATCCCCCTCTGTCCTCTCCTGTCCCCCTCCGTCCTCTCTGTCCCCCTCTGTCCTCTCCAGTCCCCTACATCCTCTCTATCCCCTCTGTTTCCATCTGTCCCCCTCCATCCTCTCCAGTCCCCTCCACCCCCCTCTGTCCTCTCCAGTCCCCTCCATCCCCATCTGTCCCCCTCTGTCCTCTTCAGTCCCCTCCATCCCCCTCTGTCCTCTCCTGTCCCTCTCCATCCTCTCCAGTCCCCTCTGTCCCCTCCGTCCCCCCCTGTCCCCCTCTGTCTGGCTCACCACTCTACCATGTCCATTCCATACCACAGGAGCACAATATACATGCTTCTATAAATATTTATCACTGCTGCCCCCTAAGCGGACTTTGATGGCATCGGATGGATCCGCCTGTGGGGCAAACCCCCCCGATACACTTGGTGTGCAGCTCAGCACCGGAAATATGGAGGCCAGCAGAGCCTCGTCAAGCTATGCTAGCACAAAAGAACACGAACCTTCCTTTAAAAAGTAACTTTAACAGCTGCGTCAAATGGGTCTAAGCTGGGGCCCAACTCAGCAGCTGCGATGTCTTTGGAATTGTTTTAAATGTGAAAGAAGCCTGATGTTTATGTGTTGGGCTCAAAATAGCAACGTAGCTGAGTGGAAAACCACACAGCATTGTGGGCTCAGTGGTCATCTGAAGGTGGATTTGTGCTGCCCTGTGTTCTGGCATATGTTAATGACATAGGAGCTGTCATTAACGACCACAAGCTTTCACAACGTGTCTTCAGCAAAATGACCCCAGTGGGGCATCTGCTGTGCTGTTCCACCGCTAGTATCCAGTAGGAACAATGCACTGCGAGATCACCTGCCCTTCCGAGCCGTTTTGGTTTCGTCTGGCCGGTGACCAGAAATGATGAGACTGTTGAGATCTGGCTAAAGCCTCCAGGTACCTGCTCCACAGTGGTGGAATAAAGCTGTAACAAGGAACAGCTGGATGTCTTTAATGCCCCTCGGCACTGAAACAGCTGCTTCCCTTTTATTAACTTTAATGGAGGTCTATTTGAAGTGCAGCACTACACCTGTGTACCAGCAAACTCTGATCGATATCAGCAAGACAATTTATTTGGTATCGCAATTGAAACGGGATCACGACAACCTCTAATTAATCTGATGTATGTCCATCTGTCCTGTGGCATGTACAGAGCTCCGTCTGTCCAATTGTCCCTCTTTCCATTGACACCAGTTCACTCAAACCCATCCAGTGGAGTGCTCCTTTTCTGCCTGGCCACGCCAATTATGCCCCGCCCCATAGGCCCCGCCCCTCTATGCTCTGCTTCTTCTTCTTGTTCCCACACAGAAGTAAAAGTAACTTCCTGTGCAGATTGAAGTCCATAATGTCCGTTAGTCAGATCTGCCAACACAGCCAATCTATATCTCCATACCCCCCCCCCCCCCCCCCCCCCCCTCCTGCCCCCGCCGCCACCTGGCTGCAGCATCCCCAGAGGGGCAACCATTATTTGTAGTGCTACTTTGGTTATTCCTCTGGTTCCTGCCACTGCTGAACAGGGAATAAAAAGTGGAATTGGTAATAAAATGCTTGAGCCTGTAATTACCTCCTGTAGCTGGTGTTGATGGTGCTGCCTCCCTGCACCCCCCCCCCCCCCCCCCCCCAGGGTTTAGACCAGGAAGCAGCAAAGCAATGAAGTGGTGCTTTTATAGGTAAACAAAGCAGAAAGAGTTGGAAATATTCATCACATGCAAATGTTTCCTTCACACACGTCTGACTGGGATTCATTTGGCTTCCTGATGTCTCACGGTGCAGATTGTTGCCACGGCCGACGGTTGTTTGTGCCGTGCTGGCTGTTGCCGGTGGCCTGATGGATCCTGCTAATCCTGTTTCTCAACCAGGAAACAAAAGTGTTTCCAGAAAAGCGTGGAGTTTCAGGAGGGGGCTCGTTCTGAAGGGTTCTGCTGGGTCTCACAGATTTGCGGGGGAGAAAATCACTTAGGTGAGGATGTTGACTTGATAGGAAGTCTTAAAGATAATCACCGTGGTAACCCCCCTCCCTCCGCCACAGGGTCTCTGCTCTCCTGAAAGCTCTTCTGTCAGTTGTCGTCCGCTGCTGTGTTTGGAACCCCTGTCCTACAGACGGACGCGTCTGTCTGTCTGTCTGTCTGTCTGTCTGTCTGTCTGTCTGTCTGTCTGTCTGTCTGTCTGTCCTGATTGGCACCCGCGACCAGGATCATTACTGCATCATTCGTTATTCCGTGTTTCTTAAAATACAGACGCATCTCTGAGCAGCAGACGGTGACGGTGTCGGTGTTGGTGACGGTGCTAGCAGCTAGTGCTAGCAGCCCTGCCATGTTAGCTGATACGACGTTTGCTACCTTACTCTTTGCTCAACCACAGAGAAAACCTGGAGCTCTATAGTAGATGACAATTGATTGTTGTTGCTCTTCTGGTGTCTATGCCCCCCCCCCCCCATTACGCTACCTGTGGATATTCACACCACATTCTTCTCACACGTAACCGCTTCAGGTGTCTCCATCTCACACTGAAAGTGAGAACTATTCCCACCATTTTCCCACCTCCGGCAATATATCATCTGTGCCCCGCGAGGTGTTTCCACAGCTTTATACCAGCCTTTTGTGAAAGGTATGTGCTCACCACTAATGTGTTAATTACACCATTACACTGTAAAAACACTGTTGGTTCCTGCACGTGTACGTGCGTGTGCCTAATCCCTGACAGTTGGACCACATCAGGAGTGGGTGGTTAAAAGAGCTGCTAAACTGAGCCGATTGGGAATTAGAAGCCATCACGAGTGAAAATCAGTCCTGAATTTTTTGTCCTCACTTTTGCTGCAACAGTCGATATTTTAGGTGATTCGGGTATAAGAGACAAACCTCTGACTGTGCTCAAATATTTGCACGGCCTCCTTTACCTTCTGTCCAGATCAGTCCGTTTGTCCACCTTTCAACGAGCATCAACATCTCCAACATCTCACTGAAAACCGCTGATAGCCACCATGTCTAAGGTCCCGTTAGCATGCAAACACTCTCATGACTTAAACCAAAAACAGCTTGGTCCTTTCTTATTTATTTCACCCGTGGTTTGTAACTGCTCTGGTGGTCTGGTTCACATCCCATCATGACCCTTTGATGACAGATTGGATGAGGAACTATGATTTTAATGAAAGTGGTTGAGGTGGAACCTGAGAGAGAAGCTCAGTCATTCAGTCATCAATCATCAGGCTGCTCAAACAGCCAGAGCAGAGCTGCTGGGAGGGAGCTTCACCAGGACTCTGAAGAACCAGCCTGCCCCATCGTCTGTCAGATAAACCCAGTCAACTTTCAGGGGTTCACTTTTCTTCTGCTTAGCAGCCGGTGAGTTGTGGAAGCCTCACACCCGACTGAGTTTGGGACATCTAGTGGGAGAACTGGGGCCGTCTGGGAGGTGCAGAAACAGACCAGAACTAAAGCCGCCGAGCCACGCCCACAAAGACTTGGAACCCACCTCCGGATATTTGAGTAGCGGCGCAGTCACATGACTGAGTAGCTGTCTAGCAAGGGAACTAGGCAGGGATCCAAGTAGAGGTCCTGACTGGGAACTAGGCAGGGATCCAAGTAGAGGTCCTGACTGGGAACTAGGCAGGGATCCAAGTAGAGGTCCTGATTGGGAACTAGGTAGGGATCCAAGTAGAGGTCCTGATTGGGAACTAGGTAGGGATCCAAGTAGAGGTCCTGACTGGGAACTAGGTAGGGCTCCAAGTAGAGGTCTAGATAGGGAACTAGGTAGGGATCTAAGTAGAGGTCTGGGTAGGGAATTAGTATTATAAGTAAAGGTCTAGATAGGGAACTAGGTAGGGATCCAAGTAGGGGTCTAGATAGAGAACTAGGTAGGGATCCAAGTAGAGGTCTAGATAGGGAACTAGATAGGGATCCAAGTAGAGGTCAAGATAGAGAACTAGGTTGGGATCCAAGTAGAGGTCTAGATAAGGAGGTAGGTAGGGATCTAAGTAGAGGTCTAAGGAGAGACACTGGTAACCCAGTTAACCGGCTTCGTATCAGCAGGCTCATCTGTGTGTCACGCTGTCCTGTAGACCTGGACCTTCTTTTGGTCTTGAAGTAATCTTTGAAAGTCCTCGGCAGGTTTATCTTGGACACAAACAGATTGGTTTCCATAAGCTCCTCAGTATTGAAGCTTTCACACACCAACACACAAAACAGCCTGAGGTTTCCTTCTTCGTTGTGCTAAATGTGATGTTTTCGGTGTGTTGCTATGCTCAGTTAGCACATGGAAACAAACTGGAATTTATTCAGTACGTTCACATGGACTGGGGGATCCTGCTTAATGAAGTCCTTGTTTAGGAGATAAATATCAGTACAACACAAATCACACGTATTCTGACATCTGTCAGAGTGAGTCCACTGTGGCTTCTTGTGCGTCTGGCACAAGTTTCAGCTCACACTAATTTGAGTTATTTATAGCAACCGAAGGCAGCGACAATGTACGGGCAGCCTGTTCACCGCTAACATGGGCTGTCATCTTGCTGCCTTTTCTTTTCCATCAAAACATCGAATCATGTTAAACTCTTTATAGAAAGAAAATGAAATATGACTCGTCATTTAGCTGATAAGCCACTGTGCAGATCCTCACGAATGGACAGGACAAGGCATAAAGCTGCCACTGGACCAGTTTGATTTTGGAGTTCCAGTTTACTTATAACTGGGACGCTGGCGACACCCACATGGACCAAGACAAGAACAGGACATTCACTTTTTGTACTCAAGTCAGTGTGAACGCCCAGATTCCTGTGAAATGGTGGTTTCAGTCAGCATTGGAGGGCATCATCCCCACCTGCTGTTAAAGAGAGCAGTCGATGACACTTTTGCTAACACTGATTGGCCCTAGCAACGGCCCAAGACCCAGAACAGGTTGACTCTAGGGCTGAGGACCTTGGTTCAGCAGAGGTCCTGCCGGAGTTTCTTATGGGGCATTTTTGCAGTTTAATGTGATTACAGCCAGTTCAACAGTTTAAACAACAGCACAAATATGTTAGAAGGTCTCCAGCATGTGGATGAGGGGGACTAACGTTCTCATTATGTCAAGGTTAAAGCTCCTGTTCTTCTAGTCCAGATCCAAAGTGGTCCAGAGCCCAGAGCAGCCCCTCAGCTGGAGCAAGTTTGAGGTTGTGTAATGAGGACGTGATGGACCAGCAGCAGCTCTTAGCTGTTTGGATCTTTAACTCAAAACAAAAGATGAGCTCCACATTTACCTGCTCATGTGTAAAGAAGGAAATATTTATGTTTGGGTGATGTAGGAGACAGTAGAGGACTCACGTTCTTCACCAAAAGCCCATAGGTAGGCAGACAAATCCAGGACAGGACACTGGGAATCAGGTCCAAATTCCAAACTGATATGAGACACCTGAGCTTAATCAGGCTTCAGACAGAGACGGAGAGGACAGGACAAGATCTTAACGTAGTGCAACGCCATCAGTGGACCTGACCACATGACCTCCTCACATGTCTGAGCCAATGGTGGGCGGAGCCTCTGTTGATCAGGCCACTGGACCTTTGGGGACGGACCTGGAGGACTGGGGGAAGGTGTGTTACTGCTATCATTGGCCTTGTCTCAAAGGCTTCATGGTATCTACGAGCTGTTTGTGTTGCCTCTGCTGTTTAGGAGGCGCTGATGAAGGAAGGAGCCGCTCTTCCCTCGCACTGTGTCTACATGACACACATCCTCTTTTTACTTTACATTAATATTTCATCACATTTTTATGTTTCCAAATGAGCCACTTTGTTGTTGGCGGGTGAGGAGGGTGAGATAAAAGAGGGTGATGCTTCCATGGCTGTAAGCATGGAGCCATCCGGAGGTGCAGAGATGAAAAGAGATGAGGAGAGAGGTAACACATCTCTCCATCTGAGGGGGAATTCTCCCTTCAAGGGTCTCATCAGGATCTCTCCAAATGAAACCATTATCTCGACATTTGTGCCGCAGGCGCTCACTCGCTCGCTCGCTCGCTCGCTCTTTCTCTGCTGCGCTGAACTTCTCCTCTTTGGAGATGTGAGGAGAAGATGAAAGATGGAAGGTGACAGTGGTGGGGAGGGGGTGGGTGAAAGGGGAGGAGTGCCAGAGACGGAGGAGCTGTTGGCGTTCACGGTAACGGCTAATTCACACAGAAGAAGCAGAGATTTAGCTAGCTTGTCATAACAGATGCCTGAGTGCACCCGGAGGGAGCTGTTCTCCACCTGCTCTGCTTCACTCTGAAATGTCTCCTCCAGTGCAGTCCACCCTAATGGACACACACCCACCCACGCACACACAGACACGCACACACACACACACATACTCACGCACACAAACACACTCACACACACACACACACACAACAGAGGGAAGTGAATGAGATGGCGAGAGGATGAAACAAATGTGGGTAATTTGAATCCACGTGGTCTCCGAGGAGCCGTAACGCTGCAGCGGTAACGACGTCGCCGTGTTTAACGTTGTTGGGTAATCTCAATAAACATTATTGTTCGAAACAACGGTAAAATCAACATCAAAGCAAAGGCTCTGCAGCATGAATGGTCTTATATAATGAGAACGAAATAAGCTCATTTAAAGAAACTTGAGATTTAAAGTCTAAATCCAGAATTTGGTCAATAAAGTTTGATAGGTTTGTGAGCTTTGTGGTGAGCTGGCGTGATGCTGTGATGTCCTCACAGAACCTTCACTACAGCTGAACAACACAAACACCCTGAAAGAACAGAGCTGCTGGAGAAAGTTAGTGGGGCTGCGAAAACCAGGTGACTGGCCGTGACTGAACGCTCTGCTCCGGACCGGCGTCTGGGCTCAATGAGGGGACAACGTGGGTAGACATGGGGACATGAAGGACACAGGCTTCACCAAAGAATCAGGTTTAGCTGGAGCCGAGCTCTCCTGTAGGTCTGCAGCAGAAACATCTGCAGGAGATCTGCAGGTCTGGAGCAGGAACCTCTGTAGGTCTGGAGTAGGAACTTCTGCAGGTCTGGAGCAGGAACCTCTGAAGGACTACAGCAGGAACCTCTGTAGGTCTGGAGTAGGAACGTCTGCAGGTCTGGAGCAGGAACCTCTGTAGGTCTGGAGCAGGAACTTCTGTAGGTCTGGAGTAGGAACTTCTGCAGGTCTGGAGCAGGAACCTCTGTAGGTCTGGAGTAGGAACTTCTGCAGGTCTGGAGCAAGAACTTCTGTAGGTCTGGAGTAGGAACTTCTGCAGGTCTGGAGCAGGAACTTCTGTAGGTCTGGAGTAGGAACTTCTGCAGGTCTGGAGCAGGAACCTCTGTAGGTCTGGAGTAGGAACTTCTGCGGGTCTGGAGCAGGAACCTCTGTAGGTCTGGAGTAGGAACTTCTGCAGGTCTGGAACAGGAACCTCTGTAGGACTACAGCAGGTACAGTTGCAGCTCCAGTGTTCTTTGTCACTAGTCAAATCTCATCTTTTTGCTGGGTTGGATCAGGCTGGAGAGAGATCACCTAAATGAGTGATTGTTTGATTGAGTCTGTCAAAGCTTCAGAAGCTCCAGCACAGCCTTTGGAGAACCTTTGGAGACAATAGTCCATCAGCAGTTCCAATTTTCTTTTATTTCCAGTAACTGTGGACGGTGTTGTGTTCGTCTCCAGGCCGGCTGGAGGAAGTCCTCCTGCTGACCGCTGTTCATCATAAATAAGTCTTGGCTTCATTTTAGAACATCCAGGCTGATAGTCTGAATGATTTAATCCTGGTCCAAGTTCATGGTCATGTGACCCAGAGAGCCTCCGGCAACTACAGGAAGCAGCTTCAGCCACCTTTAGCAAACTATCGTCACCGTTACTTTAGTATCCTTTGATCAGCCTTTGATCATCTGAATCTCAGTGGTGTTTCTTTATCTACTGACAATGATAAGAGAACAAAGACTGTTTGGAACCAACTGTGTGTGTGTGTGTGTGTGTGTGTGTGTGCCTGTGTGTGTTGCCTTGCCCAGCAGCTTTAGTTTAACTGCCCTGGTGTGGAGGGGAAGATGAGAGGGCTGGATGGACACGAGGGGAGGAGGTGAGCTTCTGCAGTGACCTGAGGACCCTCCTGTCAGAGGATTAATGATCCAGTATTGATCCCATTACAGCCGGCTGAGGGCTGCAGCGGAGCTGCGTGGCAGCGGACGCCTTCATTAGCGCCATTGCTGGGCAGAAAGAAAGTTGCTTCTACTTTCATGCCTTGGCTGCGGCTGATCCTTTAAACGGACCGGGATTCCATCACAATGACGGACTCGGGGGAGGGGGAGTAAACGGGCTCAGGAGCGGCGTGACCTCGACCCCTCGTCTGCCTCATTTTTCCCCTTTACTCCAGATGATATCGCACACTTGGCCGAGCAAAAGAAAATCAATATTCCCCCTCCAAGTTCACAGGCGGAGCTGCTCATTAAAGAGCGGAGGAAACGGCGGCGCTGAGCGCATCGGCTCTGCCCGCCGGAGTTAAGCTGCGGGGATTGTTATCATTGTTAAGCAAATAGATCCACGCGGGGGGAGAGATAGGAATAATCAGATTTACCGGCTGCATGTCTGCACACCGGTGAAAGCTTCCCCTCGGAGCGGCGGATGCCACCTCAGCACGCCGTTGATCCGCAGGAGGCTGCCAGAGCAAAGCCTCCCTCAGACCTGCTGCTCCCATGGATCTGGCCGTCTGTTTCTCCTCTCGCCCCCTGTTTCCTTCAACCTTTAAAGTTGTTGGCAGGATGAAGAGCAGCGGATCGTCACGTGTGTCAGGACGAGGAGCTCTGACTCCACATCAGCTCCGCCCTGTGCTAGCGGCTCTTTTTTAGCCGCCGCCGCCGCCGCCGCCGCCGCCGAGCCAGCCTGTTTGCTGCCTCATTGACATTTGCAGATGGGAGCCGTTCACAAAGGCGGTGACGGAGGAGGAAGGCTGACATTCTCTGCCTCTGCTGGTGCTCCACAATGGCTGAGGAGCACTGACATTTATGAAAGTGCTGAAGTGAGAACTCCTGAGGTTTCCCGTGATGGGCGGGGTGGAACCTCCAAAACTCACCTGTGTCGCAGCGATCCAGACTCCAGAGCAGCAGAATGAAACACTGGCGGGTGAGAATGGGAAACAAAGAGTGTGAAGAGGGTGAGAGCGAGTGAGAGCGAGGAGGAACTGTCAGAATCCTCCAGCGGGCGAAGGCCTCTCTTCTTTGTGAAGCTTCCTTCTCCCACAAGAGCAGGCAGCCTTCTGCTGTTGATCCTGCATGAAAAAGGTACAAAATGTTCTGCACAAACAGACCCATGAATGATAATTCAGCAGAGCCTGCGGAGCGTTTCCTCACAGTCCCAGAGACAGAGGAAGAGCCTTCAATAACCAACATTTCTGCTCAATTTCAAACACTTAACAAAAAGAAACTGGCTGCTACAGAAAAACCAGAGGCTCCTGTGGGAAAAGCACCCAGATCCAAGCTCCGCAGCAGGATGGAGAAAGTCTGGAGGAACGTCAGAGCCAGAGCAGCTCAGAGCTGTTCTCACCAGGCTCCTATCAAAGGAAGTGGATGAAGGATCTGGTTGCAGGTCTGGGCTGAGGCTCGATGGTGAGGACCAGTGGCTCCAAATGTTCTCCGTGAACTCTCTGCAGAACGAGGCCACAACGAGAGCTGCCTAATCAATAACGAAGCATCTATTTGCTCTAATAAGTTGATCTGAAGTGTTGGTCAGATCCCCCCCCCCCCCCCCCCCCCCCCGGCGGCTGTGGTGCAGATGCAGCCGTGGCCATAAATCATCTTCACACAACAGACAGGAGGAGCTTCAGCAGGATCTACGTTCATGTTCTAGGAGGGAGAAAATTGAGATGGATGATGTCGGCCGTCTGGGAGCCGCCGGCCCAAAGACCAGGGGCTGGTTCCGTGGTCGCTTCGACCCTTCGGGACGACGCCTCCGACTGTTTCCTTCCCCCTCTGAAGGGTTGGATGGATCGAGGAGGGTCTGGTCTAACTGGGACATGAACGGATTTAAACTGGTCGCGTTTGGTTCAGTCCCACCACGGTCATGTGATTCCTGTTGGTCACCTAGCAGTCCACGTGTCCAGGTGTGTTTTTGTGGCTCTGCCGTCGTTTCCATGGCGACCCATCCATCACAGTTCACTGATGCTTGTGGAGTGATTATTTCCATCTCAGCCTTAATAAAAAAAATACAGGCGCATATGAGAGAAAAGAAGCTGCAATATGTGTAAATAAGACGTGATGATTTCCATCTGTCTGCTCATCTGTGTGGATGGAGGCAGCTCACGGCTTCACGTGGTCCGTCTGGACGTGCGTCTGCGCGTCCATCAAGGACTGATCAGGCTACAGGTGAATGACGGTGGAGTCCTGCTGCCTTCAGAGCCTCTGACATCACCAAGGAGGCGCGTTCCTTCTGCTGAACTCCTGAACCCTTTGGATCTCTCACCACGTGCTCACAAAGGTTCCAATCAGAAGAACTTTCTTGTGTCCAGAACTTTATTCCCACCGGCGTCTCCGGATTCATAACGTACTTTATTTTGAAACGAAACCCGTTTTTATTTCTGTTTGCGTGTTCCGGAGCGTGCTGGGTCCTCGTTATTTCCTAGCTGATAGCTTCAGATGCTATCTCTGTTAGCTCTTCAGATTCTTCAGCGCCGTCCAGATCCGTCTCCTTTGACTGGAACAGATTCTCAGCAGGAAAATCCACAACTTCTCATGTGTGAACGGAGCCGCTCGGAACGTTCAGCTTTCCAATTATAGTACATCCCCTTTAACTGATGCTTATTAATTCCCTCAAACTCATTATGGGATGCAAAACAGGAGTCTCCCGTGTGGTGCATGCTAATGTCGGCAGTGCTGCTGTCAGAGCTGCTTCTGTGTGCACATTTGCTTCAAACGTCACCGCTCAGACAAATAAATGTCCATGAAAAGGCGAGTTTCAGCGGCTGTGAGGCAGCATTGATCAGAATCTGTGGTAATCGCTTGTGACAGGAGGGAGCCGCAGTACTTGTGTGTGTGGATTACATTGTGCTCTTGAAGAGGGTCCTACAGTGGAGTAAATAAAGCTGGTGTGACTGACACTGAGCCGCCGGGGCCGGGCCACAGAGCTCACCCAAACAAAACACTTCAATCTCTAACCGTTGCTCTTCGCGGCTCCCCGAGGGCTCCATTGATTGATTCTCCGGCCAATCAGGGAACATTGATCTCAGAAGCCCCTCGCCCTCCCCCCCTCCCCGGCCCCTCCGGCCCTCGCTGCGTCCATTCATCTGCTGGCTGTCAGAAGTGTTCAGAGCAGAGCCGAGAGGAGCGCTGAGCCCTCAGAAAAGGCTCCGCAGCTCCTCCACCTACAGGAGGCTTTCAGCTACAGCAGCCTCAGGTGCACGGCAGAGACTGGCGTTACGGACCCGTCCTGTTTACGCTTGACAGTCAGATGGTTACGCTGTCCTGCGCAGCGGTGAAGCTAGCAGCATTAGCATCTGAGGACCTGTTCTGGTCGGACAGGTTTACGTTGTCAGTTCAACTCATCTCATGTGATGAGAAGAACAAGCGAGACAGAAACTTGAGTTTACTCCTGCCTTTAAGTACATGTAAATTTAGTGTGTGTGTGTGTGTGTGTGTGTGTCCGTGTGTGTTCATCTGTCACTTGGTGTAGCCTGTAGTGAGGCTGGGACACTAGAACCCCACCACACTGATCCCAGCAGCAGATGGACAAAATGGGGGGTGTCAACCATCTCCAGGACAACCAAGACTCCGTCCCCCAGATAAATGGCCAAAGACCTCTGATCAGCACCAGGTGACCAGACTGTCCCTGAACACCTGATGGATTGTTGTTGAAGGTGTAGACCTAAAAGCAGCCTGTTCTCCTGGGGTCTGACCACAGTCCCATGAGTTCAGGTTCCTCATGGGGTGAGCAGCAACACTGAGTAGGCCAGCAGCTCCGCCCTCAACAGGAAGTCTCCACATCCTCAGAGGAACTTCATGTCCTGCTGGAAGAAGGGCGATAAGACTGGTAACAGACTGGTCGAGCTGCTGTCCTCTGGTGGACGGTACCACAGCAGACTCAGGACCAGTTTCATGCCCCACACCATCGAACTGTTGAAGTCTGAGCCCAAACACCGTCGAGCAGTCACCTCTGACCAGGCACATTCCTCTGACCGTTTGCTAGCTTCTGCTCCGTCTTGACCTTCTTAAGTTGGAGTTGAGACGTGAGAACTTCATCATGGGTGATGCTGCTGTCAGTAAAAACCTCTTGAATCCTGAAAACTGGACACATGCTAACCGTACAGCTAAGTGAGCTAACAGCAGCTAATATCTTTCAAGTGAAAACATTTGGTGGTTGCTGTGGAAACGGATAAAGAGTGCTCTGTTTTTGTTGTTCCTGCTGGAGGCTTCTAACAGTGGATCCACCTGTGTTTGTCTTTGACAGGTGGGATATTTGAGTCCATCGAGAGCGGCCCGTCCGGCGCCGAAGAACTAGCCTTTAAATTTGCTTTAAACACAATCAACAGGAACAGAACCCTGCTGCCCAACACCACGCTCACCTACGACATCCAGAGGATAAACATCTACGACAGCTTCGAGGCCTCCAGGAAAGGTATTTGTGTGTTTCACCTGCGGGGCTGACGGCAGGATCAGCCTGTGCTGCCGTCCGTCTGGCTTCAGGTGTAAATATGAATATAAATATATACATATGTGTTGCTACTGCGGCGCTGCTTTGCATTGTAAATGTCTCCTGTTGCGACGCTCGCAGGCTGCTGCAGCCTTGATTGTGACAATTATAATCAGGCGAGGGAGGAATAGCTGAGCGCTCCAAATGTAAACAGAAAGAATTGATTTGCTTCAGGTAGCGACTCAGCTGCAGTAATTCAAAGAGCCATTTGGCCCCCGGAGACACCCAATAAAAGCACAATAATCTATCACTTGTGTGTGTGTGTGTGTCAGGCCGCCACTCCAACCTCTTATCAATTATGGATCGGTGATTAGGCCAACTAGCTCTCAGCTAAAGTACAGCCGCGCTAACAGCGTCGCTGGTTTTACCTCCGTCAGATAAAGCTGGTGAAAGAGACAATACTTGTAGGACAGCTAATGGCTAAACTAAAGGGAAGCTAAGCACTATCAAGTATTCATCAAATCAGCAGCAGTGCTGTCGTCGTGGAGACCAGTGTGACGGGAGGCAGCAGGTCAGAACATTATTCAGCTGTTTAACATCTTTAGCTCAACCGAATAAACCACAACAGTGCCACCAGGTCACATGACAGCGGAGGGGCTAACGACTTGCTAATCAGATTTACAGTGCTGATGTCTGTGGTCATGAGGTCAGACGCGAAGGTGTCTGCATGGTCACGTCAGAACCATCATCCTGGCGCTCTGGGGGCACCCCGTGATAACCCAGCCTGTGTTCCTTCTCCAGCTTGTGACCAGCTCTCTCTGGGGGTGGCGGCCATCTTTGGGCCGTCTCACAGCTCCTCGGCCAACGCGGTTCAGTCCATCTGCAACGCCCTGGGGGTGCCGCACATCCAGACCAAGTGGAAGCACCAGGTGGCGGACAACAGGGACATCTTCTACGTCAACCTTTACCCAGACTTCTCCTCTCTGAGCCGGGCCATTCTGGACCTGGTGCACTTTTTCAAGTGGAAGACGGTGACGGTGGTTTACGACGACAGCACCGGTGAGACGGCGACGCCCTTTTCTGATGTTTGATCGCAGCTTTGAAATCAGAATCACAGCCAGGAGCAAACCTCCGTGAGAATCAAAAGGATTTTTTTCCTCCTTTCAACCAACTCAAATTATTTTGACTTTTTTTAAAATAAAAAGACAACAAATAAATCTTTCAGTGAGCAGATAAACAGGGCTGATCAGAGGCTTTGTGGTTTGTTGTGCTTGACAACCTTGGTGCTGGAGTCCAGGTCAGCGGGCGACAGCTCAGCCAGCAGGCTGGGAACAGGCGCCATATGAGCGGGGTGATGGTTGCCAGCCCGCAGATGGGCCCCGAGGCTCCCCAGAGCTCCCAGCCTCACACACACACTGGGAATACTTTGTTAGTATTCAGGCCAGATGAAGCCAGTGCTTCACACAGTTATGCTAATTGTGTGTGTTCATTTTCAAATGAGGCAAATTAGCAACACAACAGCCAAACAGCGGCGTAAAAACGCCGCCTGGGCTGGTTTGTTGGACACGGTTACGGTTGCTGTGTCGTCTTTATCATCGTTCATGTGCTGGAGGCACAAACTCAGCTAATGTGCACGATAGATATCACAGGAGCCTCCACCAACACAAGCAAAGCTCCCTGTAGGCTGGAACGCTCATGACCACGCCGCCGTCTGTCCTCTTCACTCTTTCTTCATCATTTCATTACTGTGTCTAAGGAAAGAGGAGGCGCCATTATTAAAAGCAGGGACAGAACCTTGTTCCCAGGTGCACGTGTGAGCGGACTCTCCGCCCCAGAGATCAGCGAGCAGCTGTGGGACAAATTGATCGCCATGATTTCATCACCTCTGTTAATCCGCTTGTGGAGACGTCGTTGCTGGTTCACGACGGGGTTAATAGTTGCTTGATTTTCTGTCCTGTGATGGGAAATGAGATCGTTGCTTGAGCAGCCATCGGCGTCACCTTTCCTGCTGTCGCAATTTACACAGGTGACCTGATACTGAGGACAGATAAAAGAGTCAATGAGGGCGAAGACAGAACCTGACTGGACTAGGAATCACGTGAGCCGCAGTGCCCAGGAGGCAGAATGAGGCTTTATCCTGCAGCCGCTCAGGGTCCAGACCAGATGATGGAAAAATAACCCTAACCTTCTAACGCTAACCTTCTAACCCTAACCATCTAACCCTAACCATCTAACGCTAACCATCTAACCCTAACCTTCTAATGCTAACCCCTAACCCTAACCATCTAACCCTAACCATTTAACGCTAACCCTAACCCCTAACCATCTAACCCTAACCATCTAACGCTAACCCTAACCCCCAACCCTAACCTTCTAACGCTAACCCTCTAACCCTAACCATCTAACCCTAACCATCTAACGCTAACCCTAACCCCCAACCCTAACCTTCTAACACTAACGCTAACCCTAACCCCCAACCCTAACCCCCAACCCTAACCCCTAACCCTAACTATCTAACCCTAACCCCTAACCCTAACTATCTAACCCTAACCCCTAACCCTAACCCCTAACCCTAACTATCTAACCCTAACCCCTTACCCTAACCTGTAACCCTGGCTAGCCTGAGTGGTGGCTGTTTTGCTACTCTGAACAGTTTAATTTGCAGATGTTAAATCCATTTATGAATTTCAGGAATTCCTTTACTCCCAAAGAACACCTTTCCACCATTTACACATTCCAAACCACAGCTGACAGTGCTGTGAGGCTCGTCCTGGTTGGAGGAGCTATGCTAACAGGACTAGCAGCAGCAGTGTTATATGTACGTGTCAGTCGTTCTTTACTGCAGCCATAAAGTCTGAAGTCAACAGGAGTCGCTGCACAGCTAACAGGCTAAATAACAACAGCTGGTTTTACAGTCGCGCTTCCTCAGCGGAGCAGCAAATAAATTAGCCTTTGATTTAATGAGTTTAAGCAACTTTTTATTATTTTTATATTATAAGATTTATTTAGTTTTATTTTTCAGTGTTGTTTAGAGATCTACTTAAAATATTTTCTAGCTTCAGAACTGAGATGAAATCAAACCGTTGATGAGAAGAATCGCTGCCATGGTTTAAAAAATCAGGATGCTTATTAAATGGAAACGAACGAACGATATTCCCGAACGAGTGAGGAATTATGAGAAATAAGAAAAGATGAAAAGAACCAAAGAACCACCGTCCAGTTTTTACTGGCTACCTTATGCAGAGGTGCAGACCAGCCTCAGGAGCACGTCCCTTCCAAACCTCTGACCCGTTCTGAATGAATCTGCCCGAAACACGTTCACACAGCAACCGTCAACTGCTCTTTTCACCCACAATGCAACGCTGCATGTGTAGGGCCAATAAGAGCCAAGCAGCAGGATGTGCTGAGCCCCTTCACAAAGAGGTTTATCAGCTGGGCCGGGAGAGCCTCAGACAGCCCAGAACATGGATCCTGGAGCAGGTGTCCACATCAGCAGCAGCAGCAGAGTCCTGATGGTGCACGGCGGCCAGGTGCAGCCACGTGTTTGAAGAGCGAGTGCAGCAGTCCGACACGTCTGCCTGCTTTTATGGATGTTAGCTAACTAACCGTGAAGCGCAGAGCGGCGCCGCTGCACAGGAAGCTGTTTTTCTGCGATGTCAGCTCAGGTGGCATCAGGCGCTGGCGAGAGTCACAGCTCTCACACGTGCACACGCATGCTGGTCACAACAGGCACGGCCACTCATCTGGAAGCAGGTTTGCTTTTAGAGGGTTTGATTCATTTAGACCTTTAGAAGGAACCTGGATTCTTGGTCCATACATGAAGAAACCAGTCCAGCTGAACCACCAAAGCTTTGAGGAACACGGGAGAACTGGACAGTTAGCTTAGCTACAGTGGAAACTGATAAAGGCATTTAGGACCCCCTGAAGACCCAGTTTCTGGCTGATTCTGGATCAGTGTGGACAGTATTGAAATTGGAATGAGGCTAAAGCTAAAGCTGGGTAGCATCACTGACTTCAGAAGAATATTAATGGCCAAAAGTGGAACCATGTGGAGACGGGGGGCAGAGAAGTTTGCACGTGTAGGACCACCGAGGAACTGGTGGAGGCTGATTCTGTGGACTCAGCCAGGAATCAGTGACGGAGCCTTGTTGTACTTCCTTGCAGGTCTGATTCGGCTGCAGGAGCTGATTAAGGCGCCGTCCCGGTACAACATCCGCTTGAAGATCCGGCAGCTTCCCCTGGAGTCAAAGGACGCCAAGCCGCTGCTGAAGGAGATGAAGCGAGGGAAGGAGTTCCACATCATCTTTGACTGCAGCCACGAAATGGCTGCTGGGATACTGAAGCAGGTGCGTGCACGTCTCCTGTATTCACGAGCACGGCTGTGATGGACACCTCCAGAGGTGGGCAGCACTGAGTCGAGGAGAAGGAGGAGTACTAACAAGACCTGTAGCTTGTAATAATGTGTTTTAACTGTAACAACATGTTAATAGCTGGTAATAGCATGTTATTAACAGATAACAACATGTTAATAGCTGTAATAGCATGTTATTAACAGGTAACAACATGTTAATAGCTGTCAACACAGGGAGAAACCATGGTTGACTGAGCTGAACTGAGGCACTTTTGAAACAGGAAGTCAGAACTGTTACAAAATGTGTGTAATTGTTCAACTACACAGAACAAATCTTGCTCAGTTTAGTGAAACAACAATGAAACATTTAAAAAGTTGAAGTTCTGTCTGCGTTTGACCCTCTGGTGCATGAAGGCGCCTTTATTTTGACGAAAGCAGCTTTTGTTCTGTTAACGGTCCAGTTTTTTTTTTTACGTTTTAAGTTAAAGCTCAATTTTTAAAATCCCAAATCTGGTGTTCAGGAACCTTGAAAGGTCCAACAGAATTAAGAAGCCTGAATCTTTCTTGTACTCGCAGGATTTATAAATGATCAAAGAACATTTTCAGTGAAGTGCTGTTCTCCAACGATTGGTCGGAAGCTGCAGGACTGCGTCATTATTAATGTTCTGCTCCTGAAGGACTGATGTTCTCATCACACCACAGCTGGAGGACCTCCCTCATGGAGACCTTTAGCAGAGCAAACCCTAACCACAGGTAGCACGCTACACAGCTAAGTCTCAGAGCTAACCAACAGTCTGACCACAGTTTAAGGCTTGGTCTTTGGTTTAAGGACCAACACCGGTTGACCTGCTGACCAGGGGAGACGTAAGGTCGGAGAAGGTTAAGACCACGACGTTTCAAAACAAATGCCAGAATATAAAAATCAATACAAAGATGAACAGGAGGTCAGTGAGGTGATCCTAAAAGCGTGCTAAATAAATGCGCTCTCGTTGTTTGGGTCCAGTTGCAGCAGCATTTTGGACCAGCTGCACTCAGGAGTCTGGGTCAGGCCAACATAGGGACCTCAGGTGGACATCAACAGGAGCCCAGCAGTTGGCTGTACAGGAGGTCTGCAGGAGCTGTACAGGCTGTAGACGTTTGATGGTGATTGATGCCCAAAACTGCTGCCATGGCAACAGTGCCTTGATGTCAGCAGTGTGCTCTTATGGTGAAGAGGTTTATGTTAGGACCGATGATCCCATGGCAACAGAAAAAATGCCAAGTTGCGTCAACATGTAAACAAACAGTCCACAAGAGACTGTTAGACACACACACACAAACACACACACACACACACACACACACACCATGTGCCAACTCTAACCTTTTGTTATTTTTACCTGAGTAGTTTTTGGGAAAGAGTAGTTTTAACATCATCAGCTGTGATCCTTCAGAATGTTCTGTCTCTCTGTCTCTCCCTCTGTCTCTCTATCTCTGTCCCTCTGTGTCCCCTGGTGTTTGGACAGCTGTCTGCATTCATGTCTAAGTGTGCTGGTGTCTCCTGCAGGCTCTGGCCATGGGGATGATGACTGAGTATTACCACTACATCTTCACCACGCTGGTAAGTGGCGGGCGAGGAGCCGTCTCACTGTCACGTCCAACCTCAACACACGAACATCATTCCATCATTCCTGCTGTGATCCACAATGGATGGATGGATGGATGGATGGATGGTGGGTGGATGGATGGATGGATGGATGGATGGATGGATGAATGGATGGGTGGGTGGATGGATGATGGATGGATGGATGGCCTCACCCTACAGATGCAGGGTTAGAGAACAGCACTGTGATGTCACCATGTTCCTGCCAGCTCTTCCTCCCTCATCTGCTCCATCAACACCAACATTGTTCCCTCCTCCACCAGAGCAGAGTGGTGACCTTCGACTCTGAAGATCACAGTCACCAAACTAACAGTTAGCTTTCACCATTAGCATCAAGAGCTAATCACTCATTATCACGCTAAAGTTGCCCTCACACGTTTACGGGACCTGGAATCTAAATCCACTAAATCCAACGACGGTGTTTATCGGCTGCCCTAAAAGTCCTTCTCTCCACTTCTTAATTACAATTCCTCCTTTTTCCAGGATCTGTTTGCACTTGACGTGGAACCTTACCGATACAGCGGAGTGAACATGACGGGCTTCAGGATCCTCAACACAGAGAACAGCCAGGTGGCCTCGATTATCGAGAAGTGGTCCATGGAGAGACTCCAGGCTCCACCCAAACCTGACTCTGGTCTACTGGACGGCTTCATGACCGTGAGTCCTCCAGTCAATGAGTGAATGAATCTGCAGCATGAATCAAAGCCCTGGTACTCCAGGAATGGCCTCCAGGGGGCGCACTTCATAAAGAACCTCATTTATCACTTATTCAGACTTGAAAAATGTGACAGCCGCAAAAATCCCCCCCAAAAGGTTTGTCACACCAGACACCACTTTCACACATCTGACAAGAGGTTTCCCTGAATCTGTTCCCCCATGGAGCCAGGAGCAGAGCGGCTGGTGCTCATATATATATATCACATATTGAAGGTGTTTCATTGGTGCTTTGTGACACCTCCTGCATGTGGAAATCAGAATGTGGGCCATAACTGGCTGCTGAGGTTGAATTTTTGCTGGATTCTGTGTCTGACTGTCAGCGAGCGTCCTCGGGGAGGATCCAGGAGCGTGTGAGGCGCGTGCCTGCGGTCAGAGTCGCTGTGATCTGACGCTTGTGTGATCGCAGCGCTCAGTCTGTAATAAATGCTCCTCCGCGCTGCTTTCATAGCGCTCTTAACCAGGAATCCTGCCAAAAAGCCAGACCACCAGAGACCAGACATGGGCAGCCAAATAAAGCGGAGCCAACGAGTGGAGAACAGAGCAGGCGGAAAGAGAGCCTCGTATTCCCTGGACGCCTGTTGAGATGTTCAACGTCAGGTGGTTTGGTCGGATTCCAACATGTTTCCACGTGTTCCTGCTGATTGAGAGCAGCGGCTCCGTGTTTCCCAGCAGGAACACGGCCGGGTGTGCCGAGTCCAGCTCCGGCCCCGGGGACCGCCTTACTCGCCACGACCTCCGTTTGTCCCATTTGTGGCTCAATCAATATTATTTCCCGCTTGAGACCACTAATGGACTGAGCGTTAGCCTCGTACTGCTCCCCAACCACAGCTCCCAGCATGCCCAGCAGGCACCGGGATGTCTTACGTCATTAATGAGGGAGCTGGCGGAGCTGTTTAATTGGCTCGGAGCCTCAGCAGGTGAGCCGAAGCGGCTGGTCGTTATTTCGGACCCGGCGACAGCTGAAGATTTATGTGTGCGCGGCGGTGACCCGACTCATCGCTGAATTAATGCTCCGAGAGTTAGAAGGTGGGAATTGACTCATTAGACAAATGGCAATCAGTCAGCGGCTAATGCATATTGATGTGGGGAAAGGTTCCGTAAAAGTCTGATTAATGCTTTCATTTGTGGACCATATTTATGCTCTTGTGTGCGGAACAAGGGAGCCGCCGATGCGCCCCAACATATGGCCCCGATGAGGACAGATGATGCTCGACGGAGGATGGAGGTCTACATGGGGCCACCTCGGCTCCCTTTGTTCCAGGGTCACCCAGCCCAGAACTGCAGGTGTCAGTCCTGATGGCCCCCGAGCTGGGCTGTGAGCTGATGCTCCAGAACCACGTCATCACCCAAAAGCCACTGCTCCGTCAGTGACGGTGACTCTGAGCTGACGTGCAACAGCACGTGCAGTGCAAGTAGAGCAGAATCGACCGGCTGCCCCCTTAGGGAGCCCTGGACCGTCTGTTTCAGGAGCTGCCCCGGCAACACTGAGCCCCTTCTTCCAGTTCTGGAGAGATCAGATTATTCTAGCGAACAGGTAAACCAGACAACAGCCCTGATCTGATTATTGGTAATCGGATTAACACACTTTGATCCTCCCAATACTGCCATGTCAGCGTGAACCCGTTCATCTGGATAATTGTTTGCTAAATTGACTAAAGATTATTCTGAGCCTGTGTTACAAAATGCAGGAAAGGAAGTGACATCATCACCAGGTGAGGCCAAAGGTCGTACAGGTGGCTTTAGCCTCACCGATGAGGAGTAGCCCCGGTTTCTGAGCAAACCAGAGGACCAGGACACCTGCTGGTTTGTTGACACGAGGAGGACATGAGGAGAAGAGATGGCAACATGAACATGTTTTGGTATTGATTCAATTTCATTGGTATCAGGTGCTGATCCGTGATGATGACTCAGGTCCCGATGGGCCCTAAAGGGTGCTGACGAGTCCTTTTGGGCCCTGATAGGCCCTGATAGGTCCAGATGAGTCCTGTTGGGTCCTGATGGGTCCTTTTTGGGTTCTGATGGGTCCTTTCAGGCCCGGATGGGCCCTGATAGGTCCTGTTGAGTCCTGATCGGTCCTGTTGGGTCCTTTTAAGCCCTTTGGGTCCTGACAGGTCCTGATGGGTTCTGATGGGCCCTGATGGGTCAGTTACTCCTGAGCACAGATCAAACCCAGGTAAAAACCTCCAGCACCACGCTTCCTGTCCTCAATTAATGCAGCGCTGCAGAATCCCTGCGTGAGTCGGGACTTTACATGCCCGACAAGGCTGACCTTAGCCGCTCCGTGCGCTCATTAGCATAATGTCTGTCCATGCTAATTGCTTTAGCTGCTGTCTGATTCATTGTGCACGGTGCCAAATTGAAATGCAGCATTAAAACAGGCAGGCGCTACTGTATGTTCCTCATCTATCTGCTTGTCATTAAAACCTGAAACAGAGACATTAATTGTACTTCTGACCCCCGAAGTCTTCAAGTTCATCTGTTATTTGGAGCTCCTGAAGCAGGCCTGAGTGGCCACAACATTTCTGTTTCCAGGAATGTCTGAGCACATTTAAGTCTGAAGCTTGTTGCTTGAATCTGATCCAAACAGGAAAATGTCCCCCAGCGGGATCCAACATGTTCTGTTAATGAGATTACCAGATGGACTTTTGGTGGACATCCGAATGTTATTTTATTCCTGATACATCAGATCCAAACTCTTCCAACTGTCCTCCTAAATCAGAAATAACCAGGAGAGCTGGTTTGCTGGTGTGTGAGACCGTGTGTGTGCTGGTCTCACCTGGCCAGACCGGCCTTCAGAATGGGGGCTGGAGACCCTGAGGTGGGTCGGGGTGAGTGAGGGCCGACCTTGGGCAGAGGCTGCTGGCCCTGTCAGCATACAGCTGCGCTTCAGAGGAAGTGACCTCACTCAGCTCTTTGATAATCCGATCACGCTCGACTTTCTTTGCCTTGTGTTGCATTGTGGGATATGTAGGACAGGTTTGTTGCAGCTTCTTCCAGCTGAGTGTCTTTATTCCTCTTCTTCTCTGTTTACATCAATGTGACTCCGCCCCTCCACCACTTCCTCAAAGTATGCAATGACAGACCATAATAAGCTGCCCTCACCTGACTTACTGCCAGGTCTACAACCCATGGTGCAATGCTCCTGGGTGTTCACCTGTCCTGCTGATTCTGAGCTGCTGTGGGAGCCGGCCTGGTCCAGACCCGACGGGGTCTTGGGCGCTCCGAGCTTCCATTGGTTCTCTCTTCATTATCTCTTTGCTGGAAAAGCTCATCAGATTCACTTGAGTGTTACAACCATTAGTCTTGCCGCCCGTGTGTCTTAGTCACGGGACAGCGGATTCTGCTGCTGAAGCAATATGGCGCGGTTCCGCTGCCAGTAACGTCTGCAGTCCAGTCCGGGCCCGACCATTAGCGCCTGAAGGAGTGAAAGTCTTTTTAATTAGGAGAGCTCTGCTGTAAGACTCATTTGCATTGTTTCCAGCATGAAGAAACGTTCCATCTGCATTTTCCTCCCTGCAGAAACTCGCAGGTCCGACACGTTAACGGCGGCTGCTGCCCCCCATCCTGGAGGAGTTGCAGGGTTCAGCAGCGCCGGATGCATTGTGGATTCTGCTCCACATCAGGAGATTAGATGCTTTGAAGCTTGTTCACCATGTTTAGTACGCTGAGTGGAGGCAGAAGAATTGGGGGGGTTCAGATGTTTGATGTATGGAAGCGTCCACCAGCCTACACAGCAGGGATGTCGAACATCCTGGGTTCTGCTCGGGAGAAGAGAAGACCCGGCTGGATTGTGGAGGACTGGTTCTGCTTCAGAGCTACTGCAGAGCTACTGAAAGAAGTTAAAACTCCTAAAATGAAACGGGGATGTTTTTACCTTTGTGTTATTATTTCTCTTTGTGACAAACCAAACTGAGCTGAAAGTGCACTTACAGGCTAATTAATGTTGAGCCTCTTCCTAATCCCGATTAGCCTCGGACGTGTGTGTAGACGGTTGTTGATCAGAAACCAGACGGGGGTCGTAGCCTGATGCTCTTCAGGGCACCACCAGCACTGAGGCAGGCCGCGGTGCGTCACCGGGGGAGGGGGGATCCAGCAGTGAGGATGAGTCAGACCCCGTCTGAAGATATTCACACGCTTTAGATTAAATGAAGCTCAAAGCTGAGGCCCTGGGGCTGCTGCCGTCGTTCCTCAAAGTGGGCGAGCGCTCTGCTGGCATGCTGCTTTTTTAGGATGAGGATTATCAAAGGCTTTCTTCACACCTTCACTGAGGGCCTTTCGGCAAAAAAAAGAAGTGGTTGTGGTTTACGGACTCTTCCGGACCTTCGATCTCCTGGAGACACATTTACGGGTCACTCAGGGTTGAGCTCCTCTCTGTGCAGTCGGATTAAAAACGACTTGCTCAGCATCTCAGATGTGTGGAGGACCGTCACACTGGGCAGCCGCGCCATAGCCAAGCACGCCTCCCCGCTAATGTCTGGATCATTTGGCTCGTGCGAGTGCCTCCCGCCCCTGCACCGGACAGTTGGAAGAGCTGCGCCTCAGCAGGTGCAGGTGGTCACACGTGTGCACGGGCACAGATATGTGTGCTTCTTTCCTTGTCTGCTACGGTCGTCTTCCACCTATAAAGGCTTTAACTCACACTCCAAATGATTTGGCTTCTTTCATGTCAAAGTTAAATTAGATGTATTGTTATTATTCTGATTCTTGCTTGTAAAGCTTCTCATGGGCCAGCTCGCCGTCCACATGCTCCCGTAAGTGGACTCAGCTGGGCCATGTGGGGTGGTGGTCCGGCTACGTCCATTCTAGACCAGCTCTGGCCCCACTCAGCTGGTCTCCACTTCACCAACTGTGACTCTGCTCTCATCAACTAGCTGGGCTGAGCTCGCTCAAACTCTTCAAAGGGGAATAGTCATGCAAACTTTGACACTCCATCTCAGCTCCATCCATGAGCACATGCGCAGTCAGTAACCGTCAGATTTCCCGTCTCCTGACTGACTTTATACCTTGAATGCAGCATGCAAGGCTGATTCACAGCCTGGTCCCTCCAAACCCAAACCTGCGACTGTTTGGTTTTTTTATGTATAACCAAAGGTCGAGCTGTTCCGGATCTGTTGCTTGTTGGGAGACGTCACATCAATTTTCCCTTCTGTGGTTAGTGTTGAAAGAGGTGTAAATCATACCTGCTGTTGATGTTGCATGTTGGGGTTCAAAACGACAGCAAACACACCAGCGCTAGAAACAGAAGAGCCCCTTGGATTGGGTTCAAGGTGGGAACTGAGATATTAGAGTCAGATTAGAGATTAGAGTCAGATCTGAGATTAGAGTCAGATTAGAGATTAGAGTCAGATCTGAGATTAGAGTCAGATTAGAGTCATATTGGAGATTATGGTCAGATCTGAGATAACAGTCAGATTAGAGATTGGAGTCAGATTAGAGACAGATTGGAGATTATGGTCAAATCTGAGATAACGGTCAGATCTGAGATAACGGTCAGATCTAAGATTAGAGTCAGAGGGGCAAAAGCCAATCAGGTGTTGATTGATGTGCTGAGAATAACTTCAGACATTGTCAGCTGCCCCACCAACAACCGCCTTGATGTGTTTTTAATTGGGCAGATTTGGGTTGTGCAGAAATATTGTGATCACAGAAATGAAATCTCCTCTGGGAACGATTCTGTTTAAAATGAACACAGCAATAGAGACACTAATGATAATATACTAGACTGGAATAGTCATTAATCAGGGTAGTGTAATTACACCAGTACAAGCTGAATTTATTTAAAGGCTGTAAAGAAATTGTCAGTGCATTTGTTGGGGACTATTTTCAGTAGTGGATTAATCCATATTTGCTCCTGTAATTGGGGCAGAGCAGAGATAAATGTGCAGTTGAGTGGCATTAGGCTGTATTACAGCGAGTCCCTCAGAAAGAGGAAGTGGGATAACTTCCCCAGGAAAACAGGACATTTGGATGCTGTCAAGAGGGCGCACGCGGTCGTCTGTTTAAATGATGGAGACACACGCTGGACTTTGGTCTTTTTATTTAAACCTCATAAAGAAGCCAGAGAGCAGAAGATCAATAAAAAAAAGAATGAACATGTTTCTGTACAGCCAACTTCCAACTAGCGCCCATCAAGCTAACTGATAGCAGTGCAAACAGAAGATTAACCAAGCGATTGTTTTCTGTTTTTAGAAGTGAGACAGGAAATGAGTTGCGGAGACGTGGCTGACTCACATTGGTTTATAGAGTGGCTGATTCCGAGGCTCCGGCAGAGGCGGATAAATGTTAAACTGAAGGACTGAAGGGCTGTTGAGATTAGCATCAGCGTCACATCAAAATATCTTGAAAGTCTTCTTTATGTTGCTGCTTCAGGAAGCGAGTCCATCCTTCACCACTGGAGGCGCTGTTGAACTCTGCAGGAACCTTTTTGACACGGTCCCTGATGTCCGTTCATGTGGTCCCTAACAGAGAGGAGGGATGTCGCAACAACAGGAAGGATGAAAAGACCAGGATGCACAAAAGAGGTTGGAGTAAAGTGGCAGAGGACCGAGAGAAAGCGGGAAATGAAAAAGAAGCATTAAATCTGTGTGTGAAAACAGATGATTTCCCATTTAACACTCCATTGAGTTCCCTGTTATCCTCAGTCCTGTCCGCCACCGTGGAGGCGCCGCAGCTCCCCTGCTTTCACAATAACAACCCTCAAATCATCCAGCCACACACACACACACACACACACACAAACACACACATACTCCTAAATGTCTCCACCACAGAGGTTCCTGCCAGGTTATTAGGCAGGCTGCAGGGTGCTGGGTGGGGGTGGGTGAGTCCCAGCAACAACACTCGACCACCCACGCTTCTCTGAAGAGCTCCAGGAATGGACCATGATGGAGTCAGCTGGAGATCCTGTCAACATATGTGGCGACATATGATTGCCCAGTTGCTCCAGCTCACACTGGTACATTCTGCTCGAAGAAAATTTAGCGTGATGAATTTTAGAGGAGTTCCACTGATGAGTCAGATGATAATGATTATGATGGTGATGATGATGGTGATGCAATGGTGATGATTGGTATTCCAGACATCTCATCAACTACCAGGGAAACGAGTCTTGGTTTGATGCTGTAGGACCAGTAATTCTATAAGACATGTGGCGGCCAGGCTGTCCGGTGTCCCGGTTGTCCGGCTCCCTTTACCTCCACTACCTCATGACAATGGTTGTTGGTGTGAGGCCAGGTCTCCAGAGACAACATCCACTTGGAATGAAGAGCCTGAAAGGATCTGGAAGGAGGCTACTCGCATCACTAAAGACTCTGAGTGGCTTTAACATGAAGGATGATTATCAGCTGTAATCTTCAGTAATCAGTGGCTGAGGAAACAAGGCGACCCCGGAGAACGCTAACTCTGCTAATGCAGCCTGTCTTGTCACTTGTCTGTGGTAGAGTTCAGCTAGCAGGGGTGTCCAGACCAGCCTCTCCTCAGATTACCCCTCCAGCGCCTCTGTGAGAACACCAAAGCCCCCTATAACTAGCTTCACTAGTCCACAAAGGTCTAAAGGTCACTGCTGAGGAAGCTCTGCCACCAAGCTCAAGCCCACCCATGGAAAAGGAAGTCCGAAAGTGTTCTAAAGAAGGCAAAAGTCAGGTTTTTGTTCACCAACAGTCTTGATATGAAACTACTGGTAACAGAGTTGAGTTTCCTGTGAAATGAAAACCTCTCAGGGTAGATGGCAAAGGGATGGCCCAGCAAGCCCTGAATCAGCCTGGAGGTCTGCCTGTTGAGAGGGATGTCCTCATTAGCACTGTCTCTCTGGAAGAACGCCATTTCACCTGTCATATGTCCCAGTCGCTTCGCTCTCTAAAATACCAAGTTATTGTAGAGGCGAGTCTGAGAGCCCAAAAGAGTCCAGCAGCTGGGAACCTGCCCAAGTGTTCCCCTGCAAGCATTTGTTCTCAATGAGGGGTTGTAGGGCTTTGTGGCTTGCTCAAGGGCCTCCGTAGTCCAGTCTTGTGTGTCCGAAATCCACCTGTAAATTCAAGATCTTTAATGGAGGCTCATATGTAAATTCTGTCATGGTCGGGAAGCATGTGGACTGTTCATACCCCTACAGCTTGTGTGGCGACACGCCACCTTTTTTATCGATCCCAGCAGCGCACTGCCAAGATCAGGAGATCCACGAGATTGACGGTAGATCTCAGGCTAGGTTCAGCGTTAGCATTAGCCTAGCTGTGTGGGACAGTGATTCATGACGGTCCACATTAGACACTGACGCTGCCTTTTAGACACGCGGCAGCTCAGTTACTGGGCAACTTTCCTCTGGGACCACTGGGAATGAGAAATGATCCCAGCTTGTTAAACCTGCAATTTCATTTCACTCATATTATTACTCATGATCCTATTGAGCCCTCGGCTAATCGTTTCCAGTCCTCTTGTGCCTCCCTCAGTCAGTCCTGCAGGAAGAAAGAGTTCCACCAGCTCAACCTTCTGCACCTTCCCAGGTCTGGCTGGTGGGGCCACACGGTCCCCCCGGAGGAGAGGGGCATGCTGGTCCTTGTTTAACAGAACAGGCTTCAGGTGCTCTTCAGCTGCTTTATTGCCCTTGAGAACCATAAATGCCCGGAGATGGAATCGAGCAATAAATGGTGGTATTAGTGGAGGAGTTAATAAAAACCCCTTCTCGCTGTCGCTCCTTCCTGATCACATGGAAACCAGCTGGTGACCAGCCTTCTAGAGACAGAAATGAACCACAAGAGTGTTGCTAATGTTCTTCGTGGATATAAAGCGTTTGGGTTTGGTGATTCTTTGCGTTTTCATCACAAAAATCCATCTGAGGAATATTTTTTCAGTTCTCCTGTTATTCCTGTTGTCAAAGAAATCAAAGGGTTTTGTGGAATAACCTTTAGGGAACAACGTGGTCGATAAACAAAGATTGACAAAATGCTGTAAAGAGATCAAAATGAAGCAGAAAAAGCTGCATCAAATATTGAAGACAACCACGTAGAAGGTCAGAGACAAGACGCACAAAGGCTGTGCTGGTTCCTGAGCGAGTCAGACTGATGCGTCCTCCATTATTGATGGATATGTTGTCTTTGATGAGATCTGAGGGATGAGGAGATCATCTGCAGGGGATCTCAGGGGACTTTGTATCCGAAGCACTCACCAATGCTGGACGTGGTGTGGATGCTTTGATTGTTGGCTGGGCGGGGCTTCCGTGGTCATGTGTGAGGAAGGCCACGCCCTCTCAGCTACACCACTGCATCTTTTTCCTTTGGGATACAAAGATGAGATAAAAGACAGACACCCCACTCTGCGGTTGTTCTGGCTTCCTCTTTTTTTGTTCCTCTTGGCTGCTTCGGCTGGTCGTCGTTCACCTCCCGCATCAGTGGTAAAATCACTATTAACGCGTGACCGTGTTGGCCACGCCCACTCCCCAGTTCTGACCAACCACACACTAGTTTCCAGACAGCAGGTAAGCTAATGAGCTGCGCTGGGATGAAGCGTGGAGGAGAAACTGCTGCTGTAATAATCACTGCTGGTTTAACAGATGGTCACAGTGAAAGTAGTGCACATGAAATCATAAAAGTATTAAAGAGATGACAAGAAAGAAATATGCAAACACTATCAAAAATCCTTAGAAGATCCATATTGGGCTCTTGTAACGTCGTCACCCACTGGTTAACACAAAACGATGCGTCCCACACTTGAGACTTCCTTGTTGTCGATCTGAGGGAGAACACAGTTTCAGGACGGTCAGTCCAGGTCAGGTCCAGGCTGGATTAGCACCTTTAGCACAAGTGGGCGGAGCCATGTCTCTGGTATCCTTATCAGTCACATCTGTATCTAGTTCCCACCAACAGTAGCTCCAACAAGACGTCCTCTGTGTGGCTCTAGGGACAGGTGACCTTGTCCTTCCCAAGGGTCCGTCCCAACGTACACATCTGGACTTCTGTCCATCAGCACATTTGTCCCCGTGACCCGCTCCAGTTTCTTCAGCATCACGTGCTCCGTGGGTAGCGTGCTGCTCTCCTGCCGGCGATCATTCAGCCGAGCTCTAATTAAAAGGCTCTTTAATTAGACGTGGTGAAAGTGGATCTGGCTTTGATGGAACGCTGAAAAGCTCCCGCTGATGAAATGCAACTCTGACATTGAAGGACGCTTGTCCTCAGCGTCACCCACCGATCCGCCTTCTCCGTAAATCAGCCGGCGAGGGCAGATGCCCAACACCCTCGCACTCACGTGCACCCTGCAGCACGCGCCTGCTTTAACGTGCACATGCAACCGCGACAGCACACCCACGGGCCACCTCATTCACGCCGAAACTCACGCAGAAGACAAAGGGGCGTGCTGGGAATTCTCCAGCGTGGTAGCATGTGTAAGTATTAGCATTCATGAGTCCTCAGTGGCGTTTTTCATTCAAAATGCTAATAAACTAGCGCGTACGCTCACACAAGTGATCTGACCCAGATGAGTGGAACACAACACTCCACATGCCGACACAAAATTAATAGAGCAGCATTTCCCCAACACGCTCCCACGGCGCGTCTTTGGCGCTCCTCCTCCAGAGATCTCTTAGCGCAGGATTAGCTTTTCTAATTTGTGAAATTTGCATCATTGTTCTTATTTAATCAGACATTGTTTCAAACCGTCAGCCACAAAGAACAGTGTGTGTGTGTGTGTGTGTGTGTGTGTGTGTGTGTGTGTGTGTGTGTGTGTGTGTGTGTGAAGCAAGTCTTCAGCTAACAGGACGCTAACAGTCTATAGCTGCAGCCTTACTGGCTGCTGACTTTACTGGCCTGTTAGTTCCCCTCTCATGCTTCTTTATCTCCCCTATAAATCTTGTTGACCACTTCTCCCAGTTCAGGAACTGCAAAGTCAACAAAAATAAACAAAAACACGAAGAAGTTACCCTCTCTGTCCCAGTATAACCAGTCATCTACCCTCTCTGTCCCAGTATAACCAGTCATCTACCCTCTCTGTCCCAGTATAACCAGTCCTCTACCCTCTCTGTCCCAGTATAACCAGTCATCTACCCTCTCTGTCCCAGTATAACCAGTCATCTACCCTCTCTGTCCCAGTATAACCAGTCCTCTACCCTCTCTGTCCCAGTATAACCAGTCATCTACCCTCTCTGTCCCAGTATAACCAGTCATCTACCCTCTCTGTCCCAGTATAACCAGTCATCTACCCTCTCTCTCCCAGTATAACCAGTCATTTACCCTCTCTGTCCCAGTATAACCAGTCATCTACCCTCTCTGTCCCAGTATAACCAGTCATTGAACCGCTCTGTCCCTGTAAAACCAGTCATTCCCAGTACAACTTTTCTGTCCCAGTAATTAGTCCTTTCAAGTTCTCTGTCTTAGTATAAGTAATACTTCATCTTTCCCAGTTTAACCAGTCATCTTTCTGTAAAACCAATCATTTGTCCAAGCATCGTGGACAATAGGAGTGGACCAGTATCAGATACCAGTGTTCCTGAAGGTCCCAGGTCGCTGGTTGTGGATGAGTTTTTCACCGTCCACAATGAGTTACAAAACCTGTCAACTTAGTTGAGGTCAAAGGTCAGAGAGCTCAAAGGTCAGATGGGTCAAAGGTCTGAGGGAGCAAAGGTCAGAGCTGAAAGTTATGCAACATTCCTGGACAGTTAAATTCTGTTCATCCTGGAATATTGAGTCACTTATTTAGACTCAAACTGCTGACAAAGAGGAGAAGAATTCCACGAGTTTGATGCTTGAACACCAGAAGTATAAAAGGCCCTTTTGTCTGTGGCTATTTGAGGGTGGAGGTTAGCTCGTTGCTAACGCAGCAGCGGCCTGGCTGTGCTGGCTGTGCTCCTGAGCTGCTGCCTTTGTTTCCTGACTCCATCCCAGTATCCCAGTACAACGCTCAGAGGCCGGCGGCGCCGCGTTAATGGCTTGTAGCGACACGCTCGCTGTCATCGCTATCACTCTCATTGGCAGCTTCAGGACTCATTTCCTGGCATCATTTAGGGGCATGTTCGCTGATGGGATGTGGAGAGACGCATATTGTCATTACAAAGGAAAGCCAGCCGCAGTAATGATTTGGTTTTACACACTCAATTTCCTCTGCTATTGAGCTACGCTATTGTCACACTGTTCTACGGCGTAAACGCTGAGGAGCCGTCGTTGCCGTCCGGGTTTCTTTATTCTGCTTCCTCCTCCTCCTCCTCCTCCTCCTCTTCCTCCTCATCAGCGCAGCTTTTTATCTCTTGGACCCAAAAATTGTTTCCAGCAGCTTTTAATAACCCGGCGGTCACTGGAGCCAAATGTTGAAGTGCAAAGTGGTTCCTGTGGGATATCTTCTGCGAGGGGTTGCAGCCAGCGTGGACAGTGGGGTGATTTACTATCTCGTCCTGCTCGCTCTCTTCCCAAAGGTTTTAAGTTGGTTCTGATAGAACAACTTTGGCTGCTGACAACTGTCAAAGGGCAATATCTACACTATGCTACGCCGTGCTTTACTGCGCTATGCTAGGAGCATTTTCCCACTGGAACTGCCTGGAGCTGCTAAAACTGAAATCTTCTGCAGTAAATAATAGCTGTGATGTTCCGATGGTCAAGGTCAGAGGTCAGCTGCAGTGTTGCTCAGCTAACTGAAACTACACAATTACAGGTTGTCCACTAGCGGCCGCAGCCACGGTGCTTTCGGCTGAGTCAGATCACATGGTCACGTGTCCTCATTCTCCATCTTGAGCCGAAGGTTCTCATCAGACCCCGAGGGCGATCCAGTCCCACGAGGCACTGAACCATCAGCGCTACCCTGTAGGGTTCCACCACGACTTTATTCACAGAACGTGAAACCTGCGTCGGCAGAAACCAAGCCGTCCAATCAGGACGCAGCGTTCAGCACCATTAGTGTGGAGGCTCCTGGAGGAGGTGGCCTCACACCCTCCAGGGCAGTCGGACTGTTGCGCTCTGCTGCCTTTACTCGTTGCCGCCCCTGCAGGAGCTTTGATTCACCTGTGGAAATTGAGGGGTTGGATTCGGCTTTGGGGACATCGGGGACAGAAGACATGTCACCCAGTCCCATGGTCACCTGCAGGAGGAGCCCGGGTCGCTCTCAGACAACAGCGGCGCCAGCAGCTAGCACGCTTCTGTCTGTCTGTAATATATATTAGCTGCTCGCAGAGTTGCAAATTATCAGCTGCTTAATTATCATTAAAGAACAATTCTGTTTGGGTGGGATCGTTACTTGTTGCCTAGCAACCAGTTGAATGAAACATGTTTTTTGAAGTGGTTTTGTGATTTCGTTGCGTCGCGTTTTTAACTGGTGAACGAAGATGAACTGCTGCCGCTTTAAGACGAAGGCTCCAGACACCAGCAGCAATCAGAATCTCTGCTGAGGGATGGAAGGTTCCGCCCCAACGCCCGAGAGCTGATGGACGGGTCAGGAGGTTCTGATGACCTCTGAGGGGTTCCTGTCCAATGATGCATGACCATGCATGAGAGGCTCCAGCAGCTCAAACAAGGCAGCGTAGCACGCCTGCCTGTCTGTCTGTCTGTCTGTCTGTCTGTCTGTCTGTCTGTCTGTCTGTCTGTCTTCCTTTAGCCTGGCGCTCTGATCCACAACAGCCATTTGCAGAACGCTTCGCCCATGTGATCAAAGACGCTTCCCTCTTGTCTGTCTGATGACGGTGGCGATGAATCCCGCACGAGTGCACGTTTGTGTGTGTGTGCGCGCGTGTGTGTGAGTGTGTGTGTTTGTGTGTGTGTGTGTGTGTGTGTGTGATTAAGATGTGCCCTCACCAGCCAACTCAGTCTGGCTGCCCTTTCCTTTCCATCAGGGGTTACACACACACACGCACACACACGCGCACACACACACACACACACACACACACGCGCACACACACACACACACGCACACACACACACACACACACACACACACACACACACTCACCCTGAGGGGCCCAGGCATAACATCACATTATAGAAGAGCCCAAACAGAGGTGCCAGGCTGGCCTGAACTAACAGATAATCCCATCAGCCTGCAGCGGCCTGCGGTCCTAATCTGCCTCATCCTCCTGCTCTAATGGAGCTAATGGAGGAAGAAGTGAGACGTTCTTCTCTTCTCGCCTCACATGGTGACTGTCGTCGGCTCACGCCTCTGTTGCTCTCTGCCGGTGTTTACTTGAACATGGTGTCTTCCATCCATTTGGAGTCATTGATGTATCAGAGAGGAAGGTGAGATGAAAGGAGCCATGGTGGACGTAGACCAGGAACAACTGTTGGCAGGACTGGTCCCTCTGTCCTCATGTTGCATTCATCAGAAGGCTCATCAGAAGTGCTGCGTTGCTTTAGATGGACTGACACGTGCACTCACACATGCACAGAAGGAACAGTCCCTTTTGGTGAGCTCAAGGAGCTTCCAGGTGTCCATGATGTCAGAGGTTGAGGAGAAGCTTCGGCAGCCCTGCAGCAGGCTTTCTGGTACCGCGGTGGCTGATTTAAGCTGAGCTCAGCTCTTGGGTGGGTGACTTGTGACCATGAGATGAGTTTGTGTTGTGTTAAGCTCCGCCCCCTCACAGTAGCGCTTAGCTGAGTGTCAGGACTTCTGGTCCACAAAAGCACAAAGAAGCTCATTTTTAATCCCCTGGCGCTGCTCTGAGAGGGTTGAGGTGGCCACAGATCACAGTGGACGCCTGTGGGTAGTCAGTGAAGGAGTAAAGCTCCCCCACCTCTTCTGACTGTCCCTGCTTGTTCCCGAGTGTGCCCTCCTCTCCCAGGCTGTTTATGTTTCAATCAAAGGAGCCAAAGCGGCGTGACGGCGGCTTTACGCCTGACCAGCACACGTCTGCCTTCAGCCTCGCCGCTTCCCACTTCTGCCCTCCTTCCTCCCGATATCACTCCACCCACTGGTGTCCTCAGGAGCCAGGACGTCTAAATTAGACGGAGACGGTTGTGCTGAGCAACTTCAGCCTCACCGCTGATGGAAACCACCAAGAACCTGCAGAACTGCTCCACCCAGAGCGCCCAGCCTCCAGCCTGGACCAGAACGGTCAAACCTTTCCCTTTGATGACGTCATCTCAAAATGGCGTGACGTGTCGTGGCGTGTTGTCTTTCTTTCGTCGGATCCGGCGGTTCTATTCTTTAAAATAAACCTCAGCAGACGTGAGAGGTTTTTCTGCCTCAGCTCTGTTTCTCCAAAGAGTAGGACGCACGCCGGTGTCAGGAAGCGATAACCCCGGCTAGCCCCGGTCTGCCAGAAAGCTATTTCTTGCCACTTTGTTTCCATGGTGATTTTGATGAGCTGGTTGGTGGGGAGTGGATGGTTTGGGGAGGGAGATTTGCAGCTGCCAAGTCAGAGCGGGGAATTTAACAATTCATAAAAGTGTTGAAATCAATCTGAGCTCAGGAGATTTAATAAATCTCTGAGAGAGAGAGAGACCTTTAGAGAGAGAGAGAGAATGACAGAGAGAGAGACATAGAGAGACAGTGAGAGAGGGGCCAGCTCGGAGGTAGAGCAGTGCTCGTCGTCAGGGGTAACGCTCACGCAGGCTGACACAGGGGAAAAGCAGTTTTAGAGTGTTTAGCCTTAATTTCATTCAGCAGTGACATAATTGATTTTAATGAGATGTTTATGGAGTGAAGTGTCGGCATTTTGGAATCATTTGTGATCCTGCCTGACGGGGACTCGTGAGGCTCGCACCAGGGAGCTGCAGCCACAGCTCCTCCAGCACTTATCTCAGCGTGCACGGCTCAGTGCATGTGGCTGCTCCTTTTTAATTAACACCATATTTAATTCAAAGAACGCTTTAACTTTCATGCCACATTTTCACTTTTGTCGCTTTAGCCTTTAAGGCTGCGACCGACTGCTGTGGCTGACTGACAGGCCGAGCTGGTGTGAAGACGTTGCCTCCAGCGTCCCAGTCCCTCCTGTCCTCTGTCCTCTGTCCTCTCATCACGCAGCATCACAGGCAGACCAATAATCAGCCGTAAAAGCAGAGTGTTGTCAGCTTTGAGCCTGTTCAGGTGATGGGGTCCTACCACTGGTCCCTGTGGTGCCTTACAGGCTGTTGCATGACTGATGCTGGACGGACACTTTAAGCTTCCATCTGGGACCTTTTCAACCACCTTATAGGAGCAGGAAACGGTTTCAGCGTCCATCTTTACTGGTACGATGAGATAATAAAGGTCTTAAACCTTAAACTTCTGTTAAGTCACTCATTAAATAGTCTCATTAGTTCTATTTCACCTGTGGAGAACCAGCAATAAATGATTTATTTTGTTTTTCTCCTGACAACAAAGGCTGACATCATTCGTTTATCTCGGTCTTCATATATTTGTGAGGACCGACAACATCTAAACAAGGAAAACAAGTGGGGGGATTGTAGCGTTACCTTGAGAAATAATGATGTTTGAAGCAAAATGATCAAGCAATATTCTATTTGAATATCTGGACTCTGAAAACATCACACACACACACACACACACACACACACACACACACACACACACACACACACACACACACACACACACACACACAGCTGTCTTTTACAGCCTAACCGGTATCTTTAAAGCTCCAGTTTCAATCAAGGCTGAAGGGAGGAAAACGGGAGGTCTGGGATTGTTTTTCCCTCCAGGACTCTTCCACAAACACCTCAGCGCAGCGTTTTCCTGCAACAACGCCGAAGTTATTTTGATTGCTTTTCAATCAAGCGCGAGGAACACTAATTAGATTCTTTAAGAGCAGCAGAATAATTCTCTTCTTCATGGAGCGTGGATGACTGGCACCTCTCTGATAGCTGCTGCGACACTCAGCAGCTTCTATTAAGGAGCTCAGCGCGCACGTGCGCGTGCGTGTGTGTGTGAGTGTGTTTGTGTGTGTGTGTATGTGATCCAGTTTACACCCAGTCAGATGATTCCTTCAGTGAGGTGCTTAAACAGGTTCCTCTGCCAGGGGAACCTCTGTGAGGAGCTTCCAGCTTCTCCTCCATTTCCTGCAGTGCTGCGAGTGTCTTCTACACACGTGCGTTTGTGTTTTCGGACCGTCGCGGTGACGCTGCTGTGACTGTTTCTCCTGCTTGGCGTTGAATATGCGACGGCCTCTGTTTCACACCTCCGCTGAAACTGTCTGTGCGCCCTCATTTACTCTCTTCTAGGTTTGTTCTCACGCTCTGAACAGGTTCGTCCTCCCATCCCACATGTGCACCTGGATGAGCCTGCACTCCTTTTTACCTTCTGCCTCAGCAATGTTCTCCTCTCCTCCTCTCACAGACGGACGCCGCTCTGATGTACGATGCCGTGCACGTGGTGGCCGTGGCTGTGCAGCAGTCTCAGCAGATCACCGTCAGCTCGTTACAGTGCAACCGTCACAAACCCTGGCGCTTCGGGAACCGCTTCATGGCCCTCATCAAAGAGGTGGGTGCGTTCCTGCAGACAGAAGGTAAATGAGGCCGAGGAGCCGAGCGGGAGCGGAGAACCTGTGCAGACGTGTGTTTTAGATCTGTGCAGACGGTCGCTAACACGCTGAAAAGCAGCTGAGAATCCTCTCATATTCTCATCCCAGCAGGGCAGCAGCACAGAGCTCCACAATGTGGACTTTAATGATCAAAAATGACGATTGAGAAGAAAATGTGCTTCCTTTGATGTGATTATTGTATCAGTATCAGACTCCACGTGGCTCAGTGTTATTAGACAGATTTAAGACCAACGACCCACCTCAGAGTCCACCTGGATGCTGAGAGCTGCGTTTGTTTAGTGCTGATGCGCCAGGAGATGATGCTGAGCTCGGCTGCTGGTTGGCCGAAGGAGCTGGTGGACCTCACTTCCTGTTTACAGCTGCGCAGATGGAATCTTGTGTGTTAGAGCAACAGCTTTGCAGCCGTTTGCTGCTCCTCGGGACAAAAGGAGCCTCTCTGCTGCTGCGAGCTCTCCCATCACACTCCTACATATCTGTACAGATGGGTAATTGCCCCCCCGCTGGTACAAATGCAGCATCTGAGTGTGTGACAGGAAACTGGAGCTGTGTGTGTAGAACAGAGAGGAACGTGTGTGTGTGTTCACAGAGCCTGTCTGTTTTCAGGCCCACTGGGATGGCCTGACTGGGAGAATCACTTTCAACCGGACCAACGGCCTCAGGACGGACTTTGACCTTGATGTGATCAGTCTGAGGGAGGAGGGGCTTGAGAAGGTGCGTGTCTTTGTGTGTCATGTGTGTGTGTGTGTGTGTGTGTGTGTGGAGAGAACGTCAGGACGTGCTCGGTCGGCCATTTCACGAGAGGAAAAGCGGCGCTTTGTGTCGCTGAATTTGTGAGGACTCTAATAAAGCCTGTTTGTTTTGTTGCGTCTGATCTTTTTTCCAGCCTTTGTGCTGGTTCCAGCTGTTCCACTGCTCCCAGATGCAGGAGTTGATTTTTGATGATCAATTCACACCCACCACCAATGCTATGTGAATACAGATTTTAGATCTGAACAGACAAAACATTTAGTATAGTCACAGGTTTTTTGCTGAGGGAAGCTGAGACGTGATTGGATGATTTTTTTTTGGATCTTTTGACCTTCATCCTGCCCCAAACTTTATAAGGTCGTCCTGGAACTATTGCAGAGCATTTTTTTAAATCTTTTTTCTCCACCATTTGAGAAATGAAAAGCTGTTCCTATACCGATCTTCTAACTGTCAACTCAACTGGTGAATGCAACGTCTTTACCATAACCCCCTCCAAAAACAAACTGGACTCCCTCCGAACCCCTGGCTACGCCTGGAAATTCTGTCCATAAAAATGATTCACAGAAGCGATGACAAAGGGCAGCCCTGCTGAAGTCCAATATGCAACAGAAGTAGGTCTGATTTACTGCTGGAAAAACATCCTTGCTACTATGTTTGTCCTCATGGTGGGTAGATGCACCACCTTTGGGCTAGCCCGCCACGTAGGACCTGGTTCCCATGGGAGACCCGACCAGGGGCATAGCAGCACTGGACAACTTAGGACCAACATTAGACTCTGGGATTTATGTTAGATTACTGAATAATATCCGGTCCACTCAGACAATTAGTAATTAAACAATGATCTTCTTTGTCCTGGTCAACAGTCCAAACAGAAGCCCATCAAACATCAAACAAAAGTCTATAAAAATGGGCATTAAGAGGAGATTTGAAAGAATCCACTGTATTGAGGCTATCCTGAATTCCAGAGGACATGGAGGACGTCGTCCAGCTCAGACTGTGACGTGACTGTTTACAAGCTGGTTCAAAGTCACCCGAGCTGGATGAAACTAGGCTGAAGGTGAGAGGAGGTGTGTGAGTCCAATATTACATGGAAGGGAGTTTCAGGGGCCCAATGGGATGAAGGAGGTGAAAATTGCACGTTTCAGTTTTTTTAATTGATGAGCAGAAAGAAAGATAACGAGCTGTTATAACATCAGTTATAACGGCTGACATCCTCTCTCGGTTAGTTGCAGCAGCGTGGCTCACAGTGCCTCAGTGAAAGAAAATCTGTGTGTCGTCAGCAAAACAGCAAAAAATCTTCGCTAGCTGGAAGAAAATAAAGCAGGACCCAAAAATGGATCCCTGCGGAACACCACCAGTAATGTGGGCTAAGGTTTATAGACCATTTGTTCTCTGATGCCCTAAAACCGGACTGACGCTCAGTTTCCCACAGGAAGACTCGCGAGGGATGATAAAAACTCTGGGAAGAGCTCCAAAGATGTTTCAGCACATGAGGCTCATGATTACTCAGCTAATGTTGCTCCTACATCACTCCACCACCCAAATGATGCTGAGGTGTTTCTATCCTGTTTAGATTTGATATTGAAGGCAAGGAAGCAATAATTCCACTGAGACAGGAAGGAACAGTTTGACAGGAAGAGGTGGGGGTGGGGGGTGGGGGCCATGCTAACTCATTTTGATGATTTGGAGCTACAGATTTAGATTGAGGTGGAGCTAAATGTAGCTGCCATGCAGCGCTGTGAGGAGCTCGCTCTCTCGTACAGGAAGTGAAGGTTTCCAGGCTTCGCTATCGCTGCATCCATCAGTATCAGTGCTTCACATCTTCAGCTCAAAACACCATCTCCCTGGTCTTCCACAGCCAATTTAACATTCATGAGCTTATCAGCAGGAGGAGAAGCTGCTAACACCACTGCTACATATAATCCCTTCAAACGCGACTGCAAACACTTCACACTGCAGCGTCCACTCCCGCGATTGCCTCCCGGCGGCGCCTGACCTTTGCTCCGAGCTGCTGTGTGCGGCTGCACCTCCATGAATAATTGACTCGATTAATAAAAACCCCTTTAGAAGCCCTCCAGGCTCATAAAGTCTGAATTAAAGAGTTGATTTGCAATTACAAAACCTTGGACACATCTTCAGAGGAGCTCCGGCTGAGGCCTGGCTGCCTGGAGTGTTTGTGACTCCTTCAAGTGATGCTCAGGTCTTTGAGCTTCCAGGGTTGGTTGGGAGGGGGGGGGCGTGTTGACTGGCTCCTTCCACTTTGTTTTTACATCAACACCTTTCAGCCTCCTTCACGGTCGGCCACCCCCACCTCTGAAACACCACGGGACCAGTCCAGACTGGGGTCCCTGTGGGTAAACCTCCCCTAACAGCAGTTTTTGATGGACCAGTTGCACCGTGGCAGCGGCTCTGCACACCAGGCAGCAAGGAGACAACCGGACGTCCTCAGTGAACGCTGTCAAATATCAGAAACCCCCAAGTCTTCTAACCAGAACCTGATAGCAGCTGAAGAAATACAAACGACTTAGACAGCGCCACCCTCAGGAGCTACCTGTCATTTATAATTAGCTTAGGTTAAACGCTGATCACAACTTTACTTTTACTGAGTAATACAGTTTTCGTTTTTATGTTCCTTGAGTTGTTCTTCCAGTCTGGTTTTTTTATCGACCCGTTAAAGAGACAGGAAACAGTCCCTCTTTCTCTTATCCGTAAACGACTCCTAAGTTAAACCCAGCTAGCTTTTGTGTTCTCCTGCAGTCATAAAGAAAACCTTAAAGATTGTATTTATGTTGTGCAGATTGGTACCTGGGACCCTCTGAGTGGCCTGAACATGACGGACAACCAGAAGGGGAAGACGACCAACGTCTCAGATTCTTTATCCAACCGCTCTCTGATCATCTCCACCATACTGGTACGCTTTCACACCCATCTCAGGGGTCTTTCCAGCCAGACCAGCTCATAAAGGTGCTGTAGGTAGGTCAGTTATAGAAGACAGGAAGTGCTGTCGGAGACTGCTCCGACCTTGGTGTTGGAACCCTGCATGCTAGCTAGTTCTAAGGGCTTCACTCTCCAGCTGTCGTCTCTTTTCCGGCTCAGATGGGAAAATTGGATGATTGATTATCCAGTATTGGGTCATTCTTTGTGGCTCTGCCTCCTGCAACCATTATTGAGCCGTTATCCAGCATTCCTCCTCCAAGGTCCACCAAAACAGCATCAACAGTACAAGAAGAGACACGGCAAAACTCCTGTCTGTCTGTCTTTCAGGGTTGTTTTTGTCTCTTCCAGAACGACTATTACTAGCATGATGTACATGTTTCCCGTAGCCCTGGAAAATTGAGCAATGTTCATCAGGTAGCCTCTGCTACCCTCTGCAAGTGCCAGCGAGCCTCTGCTAGCTTCAGCTAGTCCCAGCTCCTTATTTTTCCTAACCCTAAACCACAGTTTTGTGTGTTGCACAAGAAAAAGGTTTTGATTAGCATTATTCAGATGTGATTTTTATAGTTTTATATTTATATTCATATTCTATTTTTAATTCATTCTATTTTATTTCTTATTTTCTTATATTTTATTATCTTTAATAGGTTTGATGGGGTGAAATGGTGGTGGGAAATTTTGTAGATGCTGTGGATCTTTGGAGATGCTAATTTCCCTGGTGGACACCCCCTAAAGGGATCAATAAAGTTCTCTTGAATCTTGAATCTTGAATCTTGAATCTTGAATCTTGACGTTGCTGATGGATGGATGGACTTTCTGTCTTGAAGCTGAGAGACACGATCCTGTTTTTGAGCAGCAACATATAAAAATAGAAGAGAACGGCAGTGTAAATTGTGGGTTGTCATTTATGCACGGTGGGCCTCTTTTCCTTCCGTGCACGCTGTGATGTGATTGGATTGCTGTTATTAGCAGCGACTCCGCTGCTGTAATTGCCATATCAGGACCGAGTCATGGGGAGATGCGTGACGGCTGTGAGCAGCGAGCAAAAGGAGGCAGGACTGACAATAATTGGCTTTGTTACATTTGATTGATGCATACTTTCATCCAGCTTCTCATCATTTTCTCTGGAATTATGTACTGTAAAACATGGTGTAATTAGTGTTGAGATCCAGGCCTATCAACAGTTTATCTACTGGGGAAATCACTCCTGTAATGTTGCCGTGGAAATGCAGTACCTTCAGGCTAACGGCTAAAGCTTCAGCTAATACACTGTGAAATGTCTCAGGTTTTACCAGCAGACAGCGAAAAGCTATGCTAAGCTAAACTGAGATATGTTAAACTGAGATGATCTAGGATTAGCTAAGATACAACACGATACGATACGATACAATGTGATACAAAACGATACGGTGCAAAGCGATACGATACGATATGGTGTGATGCGATGCGATATGATATGATACGATGCAATGCGATACAATGTGATACAATGTGATACAATGTGATATAATGCGATGCGATGTGATACAATGCGATACGATGCGATACAATGCGATACAATGCGATACAATGCGATACGATGTTCTGCGATGTGATACAATGCGATACAATGTGATGCAATGCGATACAATGTGATGCAATGCGATACGATGTGACACAATGCGATACGATGCGATGCGTTGCGATGTGATACAATGCGACATGATGTGATACAATGCGATACAATGCGATATGATACAATGCGATACGATGCAATGCACTACGATGCACTGCGATGTGATACAATGTGATATGATGTGATACAATGCGAAACGATGTGATGCAATGCGATACGATGTGATGCAATGCGACACGATGTGATGCAATGCGATACGATGTGATGCAATGCGACACGATGTGATACAATGCGATACGATGCGATGCGTTGCAATGTGATACAATGGGATATGATGTGATACAATGCGATACGATGTGATACAATACGATACAATGCGATATGATACAATGTGATACGATGCAATGCACTACGATGCACTGCGATGTGATACAATGTGATACAATGCGATGCGCTGCGATGTGATACAATGTGATACGATGCCATACGATGCGATACAATACGATACAATGTGATACGATGCAATGCACTACGATGCGCTGCGATGTGATACAATGTGATATGATGTGATACAATGCGATACGATGTGATACAATGCGATACAATTCGATACGATGCGATACAATGTGATACGATGCGATACAATGCGATATGATGTGATATGATACAATGCGATACGATGTGATGCAATGCGATACGATGTGATACAATTCGATATGATGCGATACAATGCGATATGATACAATGCGATATGATACAATGCGATACGATGCGCTGCGATGTGATGCAATGCGATGCGATGTGATACGATGCGATACGATGCGATACGATGCGATACAATGCGATGCGATACGATAAGATGTGATGCGATTCGATGTGATACAATGTGATACGATGTGATACAAGGCGACACGATGCGCTGCGATGTGATACAATGCGATACGACGCAATACGATGCGATACAATGCGATATGATGCAATGCAATACGATAAGATGTGATGCGATACGATGCAATACGATGCGATACAATGCGATATGATGCAATGCGATACGATAAGATGTGATGCGATTCGATGTGATAAGGTCCGAACATGTGGATTCAGGCCACAGGTGAGGTGAAACAAACACTCGCTGCACCTTCAGACACACACAGAGTAACACACAGGGGGGGTAAACAAATGCAGACATAAAGCAGCGATGTGAAATGGTGACGTATCTGTGCTTCTGGGACGGTTCGTTCTTGCTGGTGTTGTTCTCTGATTGTCTTTTATTGGATTGGTTACTTGTTGTTCAGCCCTCTGGTTGTTTTCAATGAATCACTGAAGTGGACTCAATAGATCCTCAGTCAGCAGGTCAGAGCTCAGCTCCACAGAGTTTCTGAGACTATTAGCTGTAAAAGTTACTTTGTGTTATGGTTCTGTTTCCTGTTGGAAACGCTCTAAAGCAGAGTCACGTTGAGTCCTGAACAGTAGCTCTGTTAAACCTCATGCAGGTGATACGATGGTGCCACAGCGAGAGGCTGCAGGTCTTCTGGTTCTGAACACAATCAATACGCCCAGAATAAATGTTTAGCGCAGCTCAACTGCTTCTGCCTGCGGATCATTAAACTGAACCAGCGAACCCTGAACTCCCAAAAATCACCTGTGGAAAACGTTACATGAGTCCGTTCACACAGAGCCAGATGAAACTGACTGGTCTATAAACGTGGGTGTTTATTCTGAGTGAAGCCTGAACTTATTGATTATTATTACTGACATAAAGAGACAGACAGACAGACAGGGTCCACCTGTCCCGTCCTCCTGGAGGCGTGATCAGAGCCTTAATCAGGGTCCAGGGGCCGGCTGATGGACACATCCAGCGACGCTTCAGAGCTGTTCCAGCAGATTGTTGTGGCTTGTGTGTGAGTCCTCGACCTGGTGTCCTCAGGACCTGGAGGTGCCCTGTGGACCTGGAGGTGTCCTCAGGACCTGGAGGTGTCCTGTGGACCTGGAGGTGTCCTCAGGACCTGGAGGTATCCTCAGGACCTGGAGGTGCCCTGTGGACCTGGAGGTGTCCTCAGGACCTGGAGGTGTCCTCAGGACCTGGAGAACGTTTACAGGCACCACAGGACGAACGCTGCTCTGCCGAGCAAATGTTTCAGATTCTGATTCAGATTCAGGTCCTTTAATGTCCCACACGGGGACATTTACAGTGCAACAACAGCAAGAGCACGCAGAGAAAAATAAGATAAAATCGAAGAGAATAGGATTTGGAATATACAAAGAGGATGTATATTTACAATAATCCAGGTAAATGGATACTCGCCCCCTGTATACCTGTACATAGTAGAGAGGGTGAATACAATATACATCCCAGAATATATAATATTCAGATTGTGCTAGCGGGCGTCATGTTTATTGTGCTGAAGGAGCTGCCCAGTGCTGCCAGGGTGTCCTGTAGGAGGTGGGACGTGTTGTTCAACATGGCTGACAGCTTAGCTATCATCCTCCCGTTTCCCACCACCTCCACCGAGTCCAGGGGACATCCCCTGATAATTCCAGGCTTTCACGGTTGGTGGGAGGTCAGAGGTCAGACGCTGTTACTCTCAGGACACATCAGACAGCAGAGTAATGATTAGTGTGTTATGACACGTGTTACGACATGTGTTACGACAGTGGTTTAGCTTAATTACATAGTAAATGCTACGCTCTGCAGGTACTGACAGTGCGGACGAGTGACGCCGCCTGTCTGTCACAGTCACCACTGGAGCGGTGTTTGGGTTTCCATGGTGACAGCGGTAGCGAGACAGCTGTGCTCACCTGGATGCGGCAGCGGTTGTGTTGAGAGCAGTAACTCCCACGGCGGAGGCGTTGGTGACACAGCTGTCTGGACTCACAGCCTCATTTTCATTATCTTCCAGGAAAACACTCATCTGCCATTAGTTTCTCACACCGTAAAAACAGCGTAGCTCTTCTCAGACGGAACTTTCCAGATCTTTCAAATCCTCTTCTCTCACATGAGATCGGAGGTCTGACAATATCTCAGCCTTTATTCTTTATCCTACAGTTAAAGCTACTGAAGTGGCTCTAACCGGTGGGTGTGGGGGGTCTGACTGGGTTCTGGTGTAGGTTCATTAAAGTCGTGGCTACATTTGACCATGCTCAGATGCTCCGCCTCTTTTCCTCCCATGTCCATATTCTCTGCATGGTCGGATTGTGTCAACAGGGAAATGAAGGTGTGGAGGTGTGGGGGCAGGCTGAGGCAGACAGGGAGTGTGTGGGCAGGCCTGGAGGAGGACAGAGGAGGAGGGCCTGGCAGTGGCACTAAAGAAGACATTAGCTAGGCTGTTAGCCCGAACACGGCTCGTGCTCGTGTCCGTCTGTCAGTGTCTCTTATCTTATTGACACAACGCGCTGGCTCCTGTTAGCCGGGTCTGGGCCCAGATCCAGCCTGCTGAGCCTGAGAGCAGCGCGCAGTCAGTGATACGGAGGATTATCTCTTATTACGGTCACAGCTCACTCCGCGCCCACCCTGCTGGCACGGTGGGAGCAGCAGAGAGTGCACGCACAAATAACATTTTGGTCTCCACAAGCGTATCGCTCACATGAGACGGCCTTATCGGGAAGCTAAAAGATGCCGTGAGACTCAGACTTCCTCCTCTGTCGCCCCGGCAGGAGGAACCGTACGTCATGTTCAAGAAATCTGACAAGCCGCTGTACGGCAACGAGCGCTTTGAGGGCTACTGCATGGACCTGCTGAAGGAACTGGCCAGCATCCTGGGCTTCACGTACGAGGTCCACCTGGTTGAAGACGGGAAGTATGGATACCAGGATGAGACCACGGGCCAGTGGAATGGAATGGTCAAGGAGCTGATGGACCACGTGAGTCCTTGAACCGAGTGAATGTGTCATGCTTTCAAACCTGGAGCTTCTCCAGATACCAAAACAATGTTTAAGATCTTCTGAAGCTCAGTTTAGCGCCCACTTGAACAAAGATGCTAATGTAGCTGGATGCTCCTCTTTGGACTGTCCTTTGGCTCAGGGGTCTCGGGTGTGGACCAAGTATTAAACATGCCTCAGGGGTTTAGTGAGATGATCGTTAGCATGTCTGAAGCTGTGGAGTGAACGCCTCCTGGTGGCGGCAGGTGCTGTGAAGGTGCCGTCGTGTCCAGAGATGACGGATACACCCATGCAGAGATTCCAGCAGAGCGAGGAGCGAATGATAAATGCAACCTCCCTGATACCCAACCGATGTTTGAGAAATGAGCCATTTGACCTTGTTGTGAATGTTTAGCATTAATAGTCACAAAGCACCCTGAGATTTATTAACTGCCACCAGCTACACGAGCATCAGCTCCAGATAGGCTCACCTGAATTTACTGGCTGGGCCTTAAACACCTCCTGAATCTAAAATAAGTGCTTCTGGAAGGAACGTTCTCAGGTTCATTTGGGGGATTGAAGGTACCAGCACGTTCCTCTCGCTGTTCCTGCTCTTTAATCTGAGGGTCAAACCTCTTTTTCTCTTGTCTGTTGACAGAGAGCTGACTTGGCGGTGGCTCCTCTCGCCATCACCTACGTCCGGGAGAAGGTTATCGACTTCTCCAAGCCCTTCATGACGCTGGGTATAAGTATACTGTACCGCAAGCCCAACGGGACCAACCCTGGGGTCTTCTCCTTCCTCAACCCCCTCTCGCCTGATATCTGGATGTATATTCTGCTGGCTTACTTGGGTGTCAGTTGTGTGCTGTTTGTCATAGCCAGGTAACATGTCACCTCCAGAGGTCACAGCTTCACACGGTCAGTCACATGTCTAGCTCAGGTTTTCCCATCAGGCTAATTACAGGCTAATTACAGGCTAATTACAGGAGGGCGCTCTCTAGCACTGATGTGTGTTCTGCTACCGGGTGTCAGTGAACATGTTTGGAGAACACAAAGATCAGAACATCTGCACTTTGGAGAAGAGTTTTCTGCTTGCAGGGATGTATTTTCCTCCCCAGGTTGTCAGATTCCGACACTTTAGTGCCCTCAGCTCTGCAAACGGGGGTGTGCACGTGTTTGTCTCTCCATAGTTCCTTTCACACATTCACTGTAATCCGGAGTTAATCAGGATTAAATCCAAGAACAGGATTTAATCCTGCTGGCTGCCATTTACAGACGGAGCTGGGAGTGTGACTCCAGCAGGAGACCCTCCAGAGCAGCAGCAGAACACCAGCGGTGTTCATCACCCGGGGGAAACCCCAGCTGGACATTTGCAGGAACCGGAGGAGAGGTTCATGTGTGAACGGAGCTAATGTGGGACCGGGATTAACGTCTACTGAGAATAGGGCTCAGTATGATCACCAGAAATGTGTAGAGCAGTGAGATCAAGTCTTTCATGACCTGAGAGCAGCTCAGAACCGGCCGAGGTCGAGGTCGGTCCAGCTCGTCTCCTGCAGACCACAGGAGAGGACCAGCTGGGTCTGGACCAGAGGACCAGCTGGGTCTGGACCAGAGGACCAGAGACGGTCCAGACCCAGCACAGACGTGTGTCTGACTGTCCTCTTGTTTGGGTGTGTGTTTGTGACTATATGTGGGATGTCTGTAGCTCGACACCCCCCCCCCCCCCCCCCCCGCCCTCTTAGTGTTCATGCTGTCTTCTTTTCTCTTCTCTTGTTTTCTTCACGCTGAGGAACAGTCTGGTTCTACTAGATCTTTCTGTCTCCAACACCAGATCCTTCTCATAATCCTGATCAGCACGCTTTATTCCGCATGTCTGGGGGGAACAGGTGCATTGTGGGATTGTTTTGAAGGGTAATCCACTCCACCGGGTTTGAGGACCAAAATAGGCCCAGTTCTGCTCCGGCTGGTTCTGCGTTCTGAAGCGTGCTGAAGAAAGACAAAAGAAAGAAAAGCCCAGGTTAACTCTAAAACTCTCAGCACACCTGACAGTTTCAGCGTTAACGGCGCCGTCTGATGTTCCTGGCGTTATGATCACACAAGAGAATAAAAGCGACAACTGTCATCTAAGTTGGCTCAGAATATGCAGCTGACGCGTTCAGCTCACGCGTGTCTAGGTAAGTGTGTCGGTTCCCCTTCGCTCTGTCCCTTCCTTCCTTCTGTCCTGCTGCACAGGTGCATGCTGGGTACACCTGCATGCTTAGCCAGCCTCACGCACCCTTCACACATGCTGCTTGGTCAACGTCTGATGTTTGTGCCTCTGTTAGTCACGTTAATACTCGGGTCAGCGTAAATGCAGCTGCTTCTGACCACCTGTGCTCCACCTCCATCATCGCTGAGCTAATTTTCTGAACATAACTAACAATCAGCGACGGGGTCTGTCTGTTTAGGTTTCAGTGTCATCACAAATATTCTTTTTTAGAATCACAAAGGATCAGAGAGACACTCCAGTAGAGACAGGAAACACATCTCATTTGTGTTTGGCTAGCAAAGAAATCATTGTATTTCACTGATAATTAGCATTTCATGGCTAGCATTGGCGTTTAAACAAAAAGGAAACCAAACTTGATGTGTGGACGTGCAGCGTTGTCCAGGATGACAGCGCCGTCCTCTGTGTCGGGCTCTCCCGGCAGCGACTCCCCCCTCCCGCTCCCGTTTGCTAGCGTGATCCTGATAACGTCACTCATCTGTGGTTTGGGTTTGGCTTGCTTTGCCACGGCTGGAGGAGACCCTCGCTGGTGTCACGTCGTAAGATGTCCCAGAACAAGGTCGCAGTTCAGATGAACCCAATTTAGCAGAGCAAACTGACAAGCTAGCAAATCTGCAGCAAATTGAGTGAACAGGCTGATTGATTTCAGGTCACACGTCCTCCAGCTGGGCTGCTCCCCATCAGGAGCTACAGCGCTAACCATGATAGCACAGAAAAGCCCATCAGGACGCTGTGACCCAATACTCTTCCATAGCTTCATATAGTAGAAAGCGCGACCACAGGATCAACCCCCCACACAGAGCAGGAGCAGCCCCTCCGTGCAGACGCTGGGTCTCCTTTTCTTGACTTCCAGCTCAGGGAACAGAAGCGTGCTGAGCATCACAATTTGATTAGCCGAACCCTGGTGTCGCTTAAACAGCTTGAGTCAAGATAAGACGGCAGCTCCCCCCTCGACTTCAGCACAAACCCAAATCAGGTCAGGATGCTTAATTGTAGCCCAATCAACCTTTACTAATGTACTGTCACTTTTATTTAATATGAATAAATGAGAAATCACTCTGCTGGAGAGTGAGGAGGAGTGCCAGGGCCGTCGTGGGCATGATGGGAATGAACCGTTTGATCTGCTGAATATTAATGCTCCTTCAAGATTACCAGGATTATTACTTCTTTTCTGGGCTAACAATAGAGCTATTTTCAGACGCCGCTGATTAAATGACAGAGGGAACTGCCTTTGACATGAACACGCCTCCACCACGACTCATTTTCACAGCACGACTGCTGAGACCTGGAACCATGTGTGTGTTTGGGTTCAGAGCTCAGGTTTAGCTTTTTTTGTGAAGCCTAGAGGACACGCTCACTCTCTGAGGTCATGGGATGTGAAGGGATGACCTAATGACTGAATGTGGTGCAGTGTTAGGACCTACGCCTGTCCGGAGCACCTTTTCTCTGACCTTTTCCCTGGCTAACCCTTCCTGTCTCTCCTTGTCTCCACAGGTGGGACGGTGACTCTGGTCTGTTGTTGTCTTTGTGCCTCTGTGGTCAACATAAATCGACTGTATGTGTGTTTTCTGTTAACTGTCGCAGGTTTAGTCCCTACGAGTGGTATAACCCCCACCCTTGCAACCCTGACTCGGATGTAGTGGAAAACAATTTCACCCTGCTAAATAGTTTCTGGTTCGGAGTTGGAGCTCTCATGCAGCAAGGTAGACGCCTCTGCCTGCCCCTCCCCCACCCTCCTTTCTGAGCCATTCCACTGTTTTGCTGGGGGTCAGACATGACCTTTGACCGGGCCCTTGGCCATGCATGGGGGCCTCTGTGCATGAAGCTGTAGTTTCAATAATTTCAAGACGACGGCAGCTCTGTGCCCTTGCATGTTCTTTGGCCCCTCCCACTCTACGCCATTATCTGGTTAACATGCACGTGTCCGTGGAAGCGGTGCGGTATTAACAACAACTCGAGCATGACGTCTGGTCTGAACGGTGCAAGTCGGGGGAACTCATTGTTTCTGTCCTCGGACTGGAATATTTCCAGTTTCAGCTGGTTTCAGTGGCTGCTTCACCACAGTTGGAACTGGTGAAAGAGGCTTTTTAGACTAACCGGCACTAAATGCGCAGTGAGCATGTACTCCTCATTTAATCACTCGTCTGACCAATACATTTGTTACCAGGCAACAACCTTTGACCCTTTCAGCTCTAGCTAGGCCGACGTAGAGAGAACGTGCCGCCTGAGGTGCACTCACACCCGCAGGGGTCCCCCCCTCCCCTGCCGGTGGGGGGCCCGATCCCACCGACAGCTTTGTCCCATGTGGACAGGACAGCAACAAAGACGGTGCTGCTAGTGTCGAAGGGTTGCAGGCGCAGGGTTCACAGGACAGATGAAGAAGATCTTTCAGACTAGACTCATTCACAGCTGCCAGAGGCCCCCTTGCCTGGTGCCTGCTCCCACCCCCCCAGGAAAACTGTGGGATGTGCCTTTTGGTCATGACGTTACCTTGGGTACATGACAGTCAGCCCCAACCAGGCTCTCGTTCCTTTACTGGTCTCTGAAGTGGAGCAAAGTTTAGATGTTCCACTTTAGAACCCAGTGATGGCTCCACTACACCACTAACAAAAGAGAGAGTGTGTGTCTGTGTGTAACTGTGTGTGAGTCTCTGGTGTGTGTGAATGTGTGAGCATCAGGATAGAGTGGATGCCTGAGGGCCCAAACATGGTTGATGTCCACATCCCTTTTTTGTTAGCTGATCAAATCTATTCTCAACCTAATTTTGAGCTGAGCTTCGGAGGAAGGGGGCCCGAGACCTGAGGTCGGCCTGAAATCCAGTTTGTACATAAGAGATATGACACCAAGAATTTTTTGGGTTGCTAATGGCAACTCATGTCTGCCTGGTTACAACCTGGGCAGGTGGAGTTTTTTCCCCATTGCTGCGATACAGAAGGTCCACTGGACAACTGGTCCACGCTGAGGAAGCTAGTAAACTAGTAGTCGAAAGTGAAAACATTTCTGCTTCCAGGCACAGTATTAGTTAATTCAGCAGCTATACCAGTTAGCTACCAATGCTAATGCTTCTGAGGTCACAACAGAATGTTCAGTTAGTCCGTCTCGATGTCAAAACATGGGATAGACGTGGCCTCATCCAGGCTCGAGGCTCCTCGCTTGTGTCAGTGTGGAATCTAGAGGCCAGACATGGCCGGGGTGGTACCCCTGTCCTGCAGAGTCCTGTTCCAGGCCTCACCACTTCCTCTGCTCCTCTCGTCCAGGATCTGAGCTCATGCCCAAAGCCCTCTCCACCAGAATTGTAGGAGGAATCTGGTGGTTTTTCACCCTCATCATCATCTCCTCCTACACGGCGAACTTGGCAGCCTTCCTGACCGTGGAGAGGATGGAGTCGCCCATCGACTCTGCCGACGACCTGGCCAAGCAGACCAAGATAGAGTACGGTGTGGTGGAAGACGGCTCCACCATGACCTTCTTCAAGGTTGGTGGCAAACAAATGTTGATCAGGATCATTTTAGCTTTTAGCTGTTCCACAGAGTCCCAGTCCAATGGATCGGGCCAGTACTGGTATCCAGTTATCTCCCAAACCCTCAGCAGCTGCAGCAGATGATGCAAAACAGGCCACAAAGGTGACAAAATTAACGGTTTCTGATGGAATAGAGATGACAGAAGGTGACCTCTGACCTTCTGTAGTGGTACCAATGGTCAAACCCATCTCTGTAGCAACGTCTTCTTTGTATTCTTGAGGTTAGCAATTTGTTACGCTCTTCAAAAGTGATTGTTCAACACATGTATGTTGGTCCTGTGACATCACACCTCTGTGGTTGGGAGGATCAGTCCACATGACCCCTGTTGAGGACTTTGCTTCAGGATGATTAGCCAGATTAATGGCTGCCAGAAAGCATCTTCAGGCTTTAAGCTAACTTTGAAATCCGATCCAGCCCAAACTGATCCAGTCACACCAGCAGATGGTCAGAAACAACCAGACCTCAGAGCCTGCTCCAGGTCCAGAACCACCTAATTCCAAACTTTGAAGACTTCCAGCAGAACTCTTCCCTGTTTATTGGAGCTTTCTGACAGTCTGTCATTGCTACTCAAACTGCTTCCGGACTGTCGTTTTGTTCCTGTTTTCAACTGTCATCACACGCCGGCTCTTTGTCTGTCGACTGAGCTCAAAATGTAACAACTATGAAGGAAGACGTGTGTCCGTTAGTCAGATTCATTAATCCTTCATTCATTCCATCGGTTCCTTCATCACACACCCTCCTGTAGAATCTCCTGCTAACCTAAGAAGAACAGCCATGAGTGTGTGTGTGTGTGTGTGTGTGTGTGTGTGTGTGTGTGTGTGCGTGTGTGTGTGTGTGTGTGTGTGTGTGTGTGTGAGAGAGAGACAGGCCGGTTGGTTGACTCACTTGAACAGTTGCATCAGACTTCAGCTCCACTGATGATGGGGTCTGAAACCATCATCAGTGGTGACTAATTATGGAAGCGTGAAAGAGAGCTGAAGCATCAGAGTCCCTCCTGCCAGGAAGGTCCTCATGCTGCAGGAGAACCACTGATTACTGAAACACACACACACACACACACATACCGGCATTGTTTGCTCTTTGGCTACTACACCCTCTTATGGAGTGTGAGGTGTGTGTCCCTGTGTATAATGGGAGCCGCCATACGCGACCGCATGTCTGCAGGCGACACCAGACCAAACATGTGATTAGCAAGGATAAACAGTGTAGCCACACGCCTGGAGATCCACAGCTGGGAACAGCTGCAGGTCTGGATTGTGGAGGCAAGCTGTCAGGCTGATCTTTTCTGCTGTGTTCCTGTGTTCATGCTCATTGTTCAAAGAACATCTTTGTAGAACGTGGTGGGGGAACGTGGTGGGGGAACGTGGTGGGAGAACGTGGTGGGGGAACCCTCCGTGTTGTTTATGCAACATGCAATTCCAGCCATTTCCCACCGCGGTCTGCATTTGCTTGATAAAAAATATGGGTTCCTGTCCCGGTTCAGGGTCAGAACGTTCGCGGTGGAGAAGTCAGGAAAAGTCAAGTGAAATCTGAACGTATGAAAGCAGATGTAAGTTTAACAAACATTCCAGTGGTACTGACCCTTCCCCTGGGAAAAAAAAGACAATTGCAGCAAAGTAAATCATGTTAAAACCAGAAAATAACACTGTGAACAATGTTAATAACATGAAATAAGACAGTAAATAATGTTAATAATAGAAAATAACAAGCAAATAATGTTAATAACAGAAAATAACACTGTGAACAATGTTAATAACATGAAATAAGACAGTAAATAATGTTAATAATAGAAAATAACAAGCAAATAACGTTAATAACAGAAAATAACAAGTAAATAATGTTAATAAGAGAAAATAACACAGTAAACTATATTAATAACATGAGATAAGACAGCGAATCATATTCATAACAGGAAATAACATTAATAACATGGTAAATAAGCTTTGTTTCACAAAGAAGTGGTATAAATGTTGAAGCATAGATGTGTTCTGTAAACGTCAATGTCAGGCGTGAAGCTTGAGGACAAAAGATGCACAAAAGAAGCCGAACATGACGAACTAACACAGAGAACGAGCTGAAACGATGGCACATTGTAGTATGAAGGTGGACCACGGGAAGGGGACTTGAGGGGAGGCTGAGCAGGAGCAGACGAGGTGGGTTCCTGCTCTTGACCTTCATCCCCACCAGTGTTGACGCGCTGGCTGAGAGGACAGGCGGATCTGACCCACAGAGACCAGCAGCTCTCCGCTCTTCCTCCATCCTTCTGCTGAATCCCATCAGGATCTGGGACGCCCACCTGGGCTTTCCACCCGGCTTGGAGTGCAGGTGGTTATCTGCTCGCCGTGCATTCACAGCACCGCCGCGCCTTATCAGCAGTCTGGAGCCGGTACGCTCAATCGGCTGATTTGTCAAGGGTGACTCCGAAAGATTCTGATAGGCACTCTGCAAATCAGCCAGCTGATCTAAAATATCGACCGACCACGAAAAGTCATTACACACAATAATGGCGGGCAGGACCTTCAAGATGTGACTTAATTAGGTTTCAAATGGCTTCAACTCTGCTTCCCCGGAGAGGCGGCGCACCGCGATGTTCCGCCGCCATCGCAGGTGTGAATATAAAAGCAGGCTGCTGCTCCGCTGCCGACACTTAGCATGCGCGGCGGCTACAGCCGGCGTGGCCGCGGCTGAAGCAGCAGAAGGTGAGGAGAGCCAGCTCCAGCAGAACCGCTGGAACGGGACACTTGCTGGAAGTGATTAGTCATAAGTCCTGGTCCAACACATCTGCTGCGACCGTCTCAGCATCTGTTTCTTTCCCCAGAAAACCAAGATTTCCACGTACGACAAGATGTGGGAGTTCATGAGCAGCCGGAGACACACGGTGATGGTGAAGAACGTGGAGGAAGGCATCCAGCGCGTCCTCACCTCGGACTACGCCTTCCTCATGGAGTCCACCACCATCGAGTTTGTCACTCAGCGGAACTGCAACCTCACCCAGATCGGAGGCCTGATCGACTCCAAAGCCTACGGCGTGGGAACCCCCATGGGTACGTACGCTAATGAAGACGTGAGACAAGAGCGGCAGGTGAGTGTGGGAGGAACGCTGCCGGAACTGACCCGAGGCCCCGGAACCACCGGCGACCACGGCAGCCAGTGTTGATTCAGCTCTGACTAATTAGATCACATTGATAATGGTTAAAGTTTAACGCAAAGGTAACGAATCGGTTTACGTCTATTTCCTCAGTTTCCTCGGACATTAAAGCCGAGAGACTGAGGCCAGAACAGGTCAGAGCAGGAGGGATGAGCGGGCCGCGAGTCACCTGACCCAGCGTGTGTGGAGGTGCTACATTTGATTATAGGGCTCAGTGGGAGATTGTCATAATCCTGTTAGCAGCACAGCGAGAACAAACCCCCCAGAGCTGGACCACGATGACCTCACACAACAAGGGCACCTTTAATCACATTTATCCACCAGACGAGATTCCGGCTTCCTGCTGGCACGGCAGCAGGCTGGTCTAGAAATGGCAGCCGGTCCAGTAATGGAAGCAAGCTGGTCCAGTAATGGAAGCAAGCTGGTCCAGTAATGGAAGCAAGCTGGTCCAGTAACGGCAGCAGGCTGGTCCAGTAATGGAAGCAAGCTGGTCCAGTAATGGAAGCTGGTCCAGTAACGGGCTGGTCCAGTAACGGCAGCTGGTCCAGTAATGGCAGCTGGTCCAGTAACGGCAGCTGGTCCAGTAATTGCAGCAGGCTGGTCCAGTAACGGGCTGGTCCAGTAACGGGCTGGTCCAGTAACGGCAGCTGGTCTAGTAACGGGCTGGTCCAGTAACGGCAGCTGGTCCAGTAATTGCAGCAGGCTGGTCCAGTAACGGGCTGGTCCAGTAACGGCAGCTGGTCCAGTAATTGCAGCAGGCTGGTCCAGTAACGGGCTGGTCCAGTAACGGGCTGGTCCAGTAACGGCAGCTGGTCCAGTAACGGCATCTGGTCCAGTAACGGGCTGGTCCAGTAACGGCAGCTGGTCCAGTAATGGCAGCTGGTCCAGTAATGGCAGCTGGTCCAGTAACGGGCTCGTCCAGTAAGGGCAGCTGGTCCAGTAATGGCAGCTGGTCCAGTAACGGGCTGGTCCAGTAACGGGCTGGTCCAGTAATGGCAGCTGGTCCAGTAACGGCAGCTGGTCCAGTAGCTAGTTGGTCCAATAATGGCAGTGTGCTGGTCCAGTAACGGCAGGTGGTCGAGTAATGGCAGCCGGCTGGTCCAGTAATGGCAGGTGGTCCAGTAACGGCAGCAGCCTGGTCCAGTAACGGCAGCTGGTCCAGTAATGGCAGGTGGTCCAGTAACGGCAGCAGCCTGGTCCAGTAATGGCAGGTGGTCCAGTAACGGCAGGTGGTCCAGTAACGGCAGCTGGTCCAGCAATGGCATCTGGTCCAGCAATGGCAGCTGGTCCAGTAACGGCAGCAGCCTGGTCCAGTAACGGCAGCTGGTCCAGTAATGGCAGCTGGTCCGTCCAGTAATGGCAGCTGGTCCAGTAACGGCAGCAGCCTGGTCCAGTAACGGCAGCTGGTCCAGTAATGGCAGCTGGTCCAGTAACGGCAGCAGCCTGGTCCAGTAATGGCAGCTGGTCCAGTAACGGCAGCTGGTCCAGTAACAGCAGCTGGTCCAGTAACGGCAGCAGCCTGGTCCAGTAACGGCAGGTGGTCCAGTAATGGCAGCTGGTCCAGTAATGGCAGCTGGTCCAGTAACGGCAGGTGGTCCAGTAATGGCAGCTGGTCCAGTAATGGCAGCTGGTCCAGTAACGGCAGCTGGTCCAGTAATGGCAGCTGGCTCAACTGGAGCTTCTCACCAGCCAAACTTCTCCAGGATGCTAAAAAGGTCCTAAAACACCTGAATGAGGGTCCAGGGTGCCCAGAACAGACTGGATATGTTGTTAACACCCTCTGGTGTGATCAGGAAGCCGCCCTCTGGGGAGGGGGGGCGCTGCCAAGGTCATTTTCTGCTGTTTGTGTGCACGTGGACAAGCACACGCTAATGTGACTGACTGTGGCGGTGAGGGAAAACAGCAGAGGTGGGCTGTATTTGCTCTGGGTGATTGCATTTCCTAACTGATGTGCTCGTCCTGAAGGTGTGTGTGTGTGTGTGTGTGTGTGTGTGTGTGTGTGTGTGTGTGAGCCTGCTTTTATGTCTGCATGCATGCTGTCTATTGACTACAGCATAAAATGGACATTTCATATATTTTACTAGCGTATGCATCTGAATTCTCTGTGGCGTGTGTGCATGTGTGTGTGTGCATGTGTGTGTGCATGTGTGTGTGTGCGGGGAGGAGGAATAAAGGTAAAGTCGTTTTTCACCTCCCAGCCGGCGCGCCTCACAGCGTGTAGGTGCTAACGACAGCAGCGGCGTTAGCATCATGGCTCCCCGGCGGCTCGTTCACGTGCCGTCAGAACAAGGTATTTAAATTGCTAATCCTCCCCTTTTACTACCCTTTTGCCGTCTGCAGCCGGTATTCCCGGTATTCCCAGGCAGCGCAGCCATTTAACATGGATCTCATTGAGTAGCAGCAGAGAAGGTGTCGGCCTGCATTAGTGCTGGGGCCCCTGACGGCCCCCCGACGGCCCCTCGCTGCAGTAATGGACGGACTCGCTTCACCTCCCAGCTGTTAGTCATCGTTAATGGTGTGTTAACGACACCGAGCCTCCAGCGACACGTTCAGCTAATTCTTGGGGCAACATTTGATGATATGGAGGCTCCACAAGCCCTCGGTGGACCCCCAATTAGGCTGATCCACCCCCCCAACACACACACACACACACACACACACACACACACACACACACACTTCATGTCAGATGATTTAGTTATTTTCAATGAATGGAGAGATGATGGATGGATGGATGATGATGATGGGATGGAGGGGTGATGATGGGATGGAGGGGTGATGGAGGGATGGATGGATGGATGATGGAGGGATGGAGGGATGGATGGATGATGGAGGGATGGAGGGGTGATGGATGGATGGATGGATGGATGGATGGATGGATGGATGGATGATGGGATTGAGGGGTGATGATGGGATGGATGGATGATGGAGGGATGGATAGGTGATGATGGGATGGAGGGGTGATGATGGGATGGATGGATGGATGGATGGATGATGGAGGGATGGAGGGGTGATGGATGGATGGATGGATGGATGGATGGATGGATGGATGGATGGATGGATGGATGGATGATAGGATTGAGGGCTGATGATGGGATTGAGGGGTGATGATGGGATGGATGGATGATGGAGGGATGGATAGGTGATGATGGGATGGAGGGGTGATGATGGGATGGATGGATGGATGGATGATGGAGGGATGGAGGGGTGATGATGGGATGGAGGGGTGATGATGGGATGGATGGATGGATGGATGATGGGATGGATGGATGGATGATGGAGGGATGGAGGGGTGATGGATGGATGGATGGATGATGGAGGGATGGAGGGGTGATGATGGGATGGAGGGGTGATGATGGGATGGATGGATGATGGAGGGATGGAGGGGTGATGATGGGATGGAGGGGTGATGATGGGATGGATGGATGGATGGATGGATGATGGAGGGATGGAGGGGTGATGGATGGATGGATGGATGGATGGATGGATGGATGATGGGATTGAGGGGTGATGATGGGATTGATGGGTGATGATGGGATGGATGGATGATGGAGGGATGGAGGGGTGATGATGGGATGGAGGGGTGATGATGGGATGGATGGATGGATGGATGGAGGGATGGAGGGGTGATGGATGGATGGATGGATGGATGGATGGATGGATGGATGGATGATGGGATTGAGGGGTGATGATGGGATTGATGGGTGATGATGGGATGGATGGATGATGGAGGGATGGAGGGGTGATGATGGGATGGAGGGGTGATGATGGGATGGATGGATGATGGGATGGATGGATGGATGATGGAGGGATGGAGGGGTGATGGATGGATGGATGGATGGATGATGGGATGGATGGATGGATGATGGAGGGATGGAGGGGTGATGGATGGATGGATGGATGGATGGATGGATGATGGGATGGAGGGGTGATGATGGGATGGATGGATGATGGAGGGATGGATGGATGATGATGGGATGGAGGGGTGATGATGGGATGGAGGGGTGATGATGGGATGGATGGATGATGATGGGATGGAGGGGTGCTGGCAGTAGGACATCTAACCAGGGTGTGGCGCTCCCTCTTGCTAGCTCAGCAGGCTAGCATAGCAGCTAAGATGCTAGCCTGAGATGACCCCGATGGTTCCTGCTGGCTGTCTTCATCAGGACATGAAGACGTCCACTCTGAACGTCCAACGTTCCCACTGGAGTGACACGCCTGAGTGACACTTCCTGTCACACCCGTGTCACGTTGCCCGCGACCACTTTTGAGCAGAGCAACTTTCTAGGCTATTAAAGAGCGGGGCAGATGTTCTGGGAGCGCTGTAGCCGCTAACTGCTCCGGATGGGAATGTATTTCTGGAATTCTGCTGCCGTCTGTAATTACAGCGTTTGATCATTTCTTCCTTCATTTGTGTGACAAAAACAAACGTGTGTTTGTTATAGATGGCCGGTCTAAAAATAGCGTTTCAGCACATCACTCCGTGTGTGTGTGTGTGTCGGGGGTGTGTGTGTGTGTGTGTGTGGGGGGGGGGGGTCTCTGATCTGACAGATTACATCTGCACAGCGTCTTTTGGACGCCTGTCAGGTGACTCTCGACTCCCGTCTGAATCAGAAGATTAAGAGGCTCTTTTCTCAGCTCCTCTCAGGAGTCCGATGAAGACAACGGAGCCTTCTTCACCCCCCCCGCCCCCCCCACGCAGTCATCGTCCACGTCTGACTGACGTCTCCTCCCTGGTTGTGGACGCAGCGCTACCTTCACACACCACCAGCCGCTGTCTTCACACGTCTCAACCCTCCTGGACACATTAGGACCGGTTCAGGTCCTGGCTGGGCCAGGAACCAACAACCGTAGCAACAGCCACAACATGGCGAGATCTTTCACGTCTAGAAACGTTCACACCTGTGTACTGACAGCATTCTTAGCCACAGGTGACCCCAGCTCAGGGTCACCTGCGTGAGCTGCTGGTTCTGTTGCCACACCTGGTGTGAGCGTTGGCTGTGAATCCTCAGCGCTAGCTAAGCGAGTTCTCCTTCCTGTTCCGTGTAACCACGGTTCTTCAGGTGTCTTCTGAAGAGATGGCGGCTCTACGCTGGTGTTTCCATCTGAGCTTCACCGTGTGTTTGTACCTGTGGCAGCAGCAACGGGGAAACGGTGGACATTAGCGGCAATATTGTGTGGAACAAAGTGAAAACAACGCTAAGTGATGATTATGGGACTGAAATGAATATTGGAGAAGCAAACGTTCTGCTCACATAAACACATTTTAAGAAATAGAAGAGCTAAACTATGACACTGAACCTGAGTAATTAAATCATATTCCCAAACACTGTTGGCAAATAGTCATTAGCATCGTTTAACAGCTTAACACTTTCACATAATCTTAACAGTAAACACTTTAGAAAGATGAAAACAGGGCTGCAAAGCTAACGAACGCGGATAATAACGACAGTTATTATCCAGGCAAACATGTTTGTTCAGATTTTACACCTGACCTCATTTTTTACTCCTCATAAAGCTATGGTGATGATAGCTTAGCTGTTTACCGTAGCACTAAACAATTTAAAGACAGCTACACCGCAGCTACGCTGCAGTTACAAACAGCTACATGTCAGAGGAACTACAGCTACGCTACAATATAGGTTCACTACAGAGCTACACCATTGCTACAGGTAGGTAGACCACAGCTTCTGTATAGCCATGCTACAGCTATGCTACAGTTATACTACAGCTATGCTACAGTTATACTACAGCTACACTACAGTTATACTACAGCTATGCTACAGTTATACTACAGCTATGCTACAGTTATACTACAGCTATGCTACAGTTATACTACAGCTATGCTACAGTTAAACTACAGCTATGCTACAGCTCCATGACAGGTGCACAACATCTATGCTACAGGTGGAGTGCAGCTACAGCTACATTACACTGCACAACTACAGCTGCAGGACAGACACACTGCAGATATATTATAGCTATGCTACAGCAGGAATAGGCCTGTTATTACCCATGTTATTGTACATGAACATATAAAGAAGGCGTGCAGTCATGTCGGTGTGGCAGCTGCCTTTGACAGATGTTCAGACTGGGAGCCTTGCCGAAGGGCACCTCGGCACCTGTCCTGCTATTGGCCCCGTTTCCATATTTTCGTCAAATACTATCAAATGGTTCCACCAGGGGGGGGCAACACTGCTGTGAGAAGGGGGCGGAGCCCCAGATACGGCTGAGCTGACCTGCTCCTCTTTGGTCCTCCAGGCTCTCCGTACCGAGACAAGATCACCATCGCCATCCTGCAGCTGCAGGAGGAAGGGAAGCTGCACATGATGAAGGAGAAGTGGTGGAGAGGAAACGGCTGTCCGGAGGAGGAGAGCAAGGAGGCCAGCGCGCTGGGCGTCCAGAACATCGGCGGCATCTTCATCGTCCTGGCGGCCGGACTTGTCCTCTCCGTGTTTGTGGCCGTGGGAGAGTTCCTGTACAAGTCCAAGCAGAGCGCTCAGCTGGAGAAGGTATGGACCCTCTGATCTTCATCACAACAACAGGCCAATTGCTAGCGGCGGCGGCAGTGTTGTGATGCTAATGTTAGCGTGCTCTCTGACATGCAGCAACATAAGGGTTGGTTTCTGTGCATTTATTCACTCAGGCCCAATGGCGACAACAAGATAAGAAACGTGAGGGACTCTGCTGTCACCATGGAGACGAGCTAGACTTTAACCAGCAACTCAAATGACCTGCAGAAACGCGTCTGTGTAGCCTAGACGTTGTTCTGAGGATGGAAAAACTAGAAAACCGTTGGTCCAGGTTCAAACACACGTGCACAAACACACACGCCTGCTGTCCAGGTCCAGCCTCAGGTCCAGGTCCAGGTCTGAGCTCAAGGTTCTGGCCAGCAAACGCAGCAGCCTGTGAGTCGCCTGTACACACAGACAGGACACCAGCGAGACGATGGACACACCAGAATTCACACCAGCATACTGTCCTGAACAATCTGGGCAGACAGACAGGCAGGCAGGCAGGCAGGCAGGAAGACAGACAGACAGGCAGACAGGCAGGCAGGCAGGCAGGAAGACAGACGGACAGGCAGACAGGCAGGCAGGAAGGAAGACAGACAGAAAGACAGACAGACAGGCAGGCAGGCAGACAGACAGACAGGCAGACAGGCAGACAGACAGACAGGAAGACAGACAGAGAGACAGACAGACAGACAGGCAGGGAGGCAGGCAGGCAGACAGACAGGCAGACGGACGGACGGACAGACAGGCAGGCAGATAGACAGGCAGACAGACATGCAGACAGACAGACAGACAGACGAACAGACAGGCAGGCAGACAGACAGGCAGGCAGGAAGACAGGCAGGCAGGCAGACAGACAGACAGACAGACAGACAGACAGACAGACAGACAGACAGACAGGTTCCCCTTCCTGTACTCAGGTGAAACACAAACTATCATCATCATCAGTAATAACGTGAATCGTTCGGATCCATTTTGGTTTCTTTTCATTTGTAATCTTCCGTCCATGAATAAAGATCGCCTGTTGTCTGTCTGACTGGAACCAGCACAGGTGACTGGTCAGGAGTCAGGAGTGTCCCTCTGATCCTCCGTATCAACTCGCTTTTCTCATTTATTACTGTGAAGTTAAATACAAACACTTGTTATAAATGTTGCACCTTTGTTCAGTAACTGAATATAAAACAGATCCACCTCCAGATTTAATCAGCCTGAGAAACAGGTGACTCTCTAAAGGTGAATGAACGATAGCCTTAGATTATGCTGTCAAAAAACCTCAACGATGACAATAATAAGTGTGTGTGCAGGTGTGTAGCTCAGTGGAGAACCTGCGATAATAACAGGGTTAATAACAGTTGTTATAGACGCTCCTGGGGAATTGAACCAGCAACCATCTGCTGTCAACGCCTGCAAAAGGGCAGGTTGTCCTATTTGTCTTAAAGCAGCTCTTTGATCTCCGTCCTGGTGAAGCGCCTGTGTCTGCCAGGGTGTTAGCGACAGTCGTGTGCGTTTGTGTTGCGTCTGATTGATGCAGTCTGCTGAAACTACTGCCGATGAAACAGGTGCTGAGACAGCCTGTTTTTCTGAGCCAGTGTGTCACCTGAGCCAGTGTGTCACCTGAGTCAGTGTGTCACCTGAGTCAGTGTGTCACCTGAGCCAGTGCGTCACCTGTTTCACCACGCTGGTTCCCCTGTCAGGTTCCTCCCCAGGTCTGCCTGGATACAGACGCTTTCACCTGTTAACTGCACAGACGAAACACACGCCATTTGACTGCACACCATCAGGAGCTAATGTGTGTTCACCTCTGTCACTGCGTATCCATGGCAACCCTCAGATGACAGACATTATAATGTCATCTGCCTTTAATCGTTTGACCAATGTGGTCCACCTGAACTCTAAAACACAGTTTCACTGGCATGCGTGAGCGTTAGCGACAGTGCTATCTAGCATCTGTTTGCTGTGGTTCACCTCTGAAAACGTTTGAACCTGACCTCAACGTGTTTCATGTTTCCAGATGTGCTAAAGCTGAATACAGGTGTGACAAAACATCTGCAGCTGTTTTCAGCCTAAAGGTCCCTCAGACGGACCAGTTAGAACACCGGTACGTCACCATGGCTGCACATCCTGCTGCCGCTCCGTTAGCATCACTAGCTCGCCTGCTAGCTTTAGCGCGATTGGATTCTGAATAAAGTCTCGAACACGTTTCAAATACGACAGCGTCAAATTCTTCGTTCCAACCCTGCTTTAATCATCCCAGACCAGGAAAACTGGAAAAGTTGTGGAAGCTAAAAGATGTTTCCTCTAGACGTCAGTGTTGCACACAGGTGAGCAGCATGGCGGCTGAAGATCTGAGCAGATCTGAGCAGATCTGAGCAGATCTGAGCAGATCTGAGCAGATCTGAGCAGATCTGAGCCGGAGTCACCGGTGACGGAGCTCCCGGTGAAGCCAGATTCCCTTTGTTAGGCTCCTTTCAGTCACCATGTGTTGTGGGATTTAGGAATTCTTGGTTCATCTGAAGGATGTTCAGCAGCATGAAACTGCTCCTCTGTCACATTTCCATGATCACCATGATGATTCTTCCTTCCTTCCTTCCTTCCTTCCTTCCTTCCTTCCTTCCTTCCTTCCTTCCTTCCTTCCTTCCTTCTAGCTTCTCCTCCGTTTCCTCTTCCCTCTCCTCCTCCTCCCGCTCCTCCTTCTCCTCCTGCTCTTTCCTCTCTTCCTGGCTGCTGCTGCAGAGTAACCTGACTCGGGGTGCAGGGACCACCAGCTGTTTGTGAGGAGCCCATCTCATCAATGCCCCCCCAACACACACACACACACACACACACACACACACACACACACACGCATGCTTATGGATGTGCAACAACACCCATGTGGTGAGGGGGAGCCTGGTGGATGCAGATTTACTCCATCCATTCCTTATTTGAAGAACTGAGGAGGACAGGGTGTAGAGTTCTGCCTCCTCCTGCCCAGGTCACTCTGGGTGTCCTCACTTCCTGAGGATCACAGACAGCTCTGTCCACATCTGCATCCACCTATCCATCATTTCCACCTCGTCCAGGTCATGGGAGAAGCAGTTTGTTCGAGAAGGTCCACAGCACCATCTAAGCTCCTCTAAGAGAACACCAAAGGAGATATGGTCCCTGCAGGGGGTCCTGGGTCTCCCTCAGAGTCTCCTTGCTGCTTGACATGCCTGAACCGCCTCAGCTGGCTCGGTCAACTTGGAGAAGATCTAGCCAATCTCTTTATTTTGGCCCCTCTCATAACCTCTGAGGCTGAGCAGCTCTCTTGATCCTTTCTTTGGGTCACAGCAAAGGCCAGTGAGACATGGGCCAGCCTGGTTCCACTGCAGAAGCTATACCCTCTCACCTGACCATGTTGTGTTCTGTCACCATGCCACCTGTCCACCTCTACTTCTGCCACTTTCCCATCCCCTCCATCTTGTCTTTGATTTCCCCCTCCGATGAACCAGAGAACCAGCTACTGAAACTCCTCCTTCTGTCAGGTGGGACCCTCTCCAGCCTCAGACTTGGAGGAGCTGATCTTCATCTGCTTCACACTGACCTACCTGAGCTGAAGGTGGAGGCCTGACAGCCTCAAGTAGGAAGTGGGCAGGAAGCTGTCCAATTGTGATACAGTCCCTCAGACCACTGGAGGACCAGATCAAAGAAAGTCTTGAAGTCCTCCCCAGCAACACCTACACCTCCATCACTGTGATGCCCAGACAGACAGCATGAATTCACAGGCATGACCTTGGCATGTCCTTACCAATGGTGTATGCTCAGACCTGCTTCTCTCAAGGTGATCAGTGTTTTCCCATCAAGGAACTCCCAGTTTATATCACAGTTCAGAAAGAGGTGCCCAACGAACAAACACCAGCCTCAAATAATTCATTTACACTGTTGGTATCATAATTGAGCTATACTTCTATGTGTGTATTATGCGGTACTGGGACACAGGCGACGCAGTCTGAGCTTGGACGCCTAGACTTCTCTCTCCTCTGACACTTTCCCAAGCTCTTCTGGGATGGTGTCCGCCGGTCAGCCGAGTGACATAGTCACTTCAGGATGGCCAGGGTCTTCCCCGGGGTTTTCTCCCGATGGGACACACCTGGAACACCTCCCAAGAGAGGCGCCAGGGGGCATCCAATACAGATAGATGATAGATATAATAGATGCCCAAGCCACCTCAGCAGCTCTACTCTGAGCTTCAGCCAGGAGTCCCTCACCCTATCTCCAAAGGAGTACCCCACCACCCTGGAGAGGAAAGCCATTTTAGTCCACTTGTATCCAATAACGTGTTCTTTCAGTCATCACTCAAAGTTTCTGGCCATAGGTGAGATTAGAAACTTGGACTGTCCAATAAATCGAGAGCTTCCCGTTTCCGATCAACCCCTTCTTTACCAAGAGAGAAAGACACAACAATCGTGTTACTGATGCCACTCAATGCCATTCTCGTGCTCCAATCCTTCCCTCATGAACAAGACCCAATTTCCTTAAACTCCTCCACTTCAGGCAGGAGCCCTCTCATGAAATTACAAGGGCAAGCCACCCTTTTCCGTTCAATAACCATGGCCTCGCTCTAGGAGGGGCCCATTGGTCCTGGCCCAAGGGACCCAGCAATACAATGTCATCTGCGAAAAATAGTGTTGAACTCCACTGACTCTCAGACTGTACCCCTACAGCCCCTGGCTGCCACAGGAAGCCATGCTGGAGCCCAACGCGCAGTGGAAAGAGGTCTCACATACTGCTGTGGGGGGCAATGTGGACAATGCTCCTGCTCCTGTCATGCAAGGACTGTACAACGTTTAGCCGAGGGCCTCCAACCCCTGAAGCACTTCCGACATGATGCTACGAGGAACACAGTTCCTGAGTTCTGTTCTCTGTGCACAAATCACATATGGACTGGTTGGGCAAATTCCCACAACACCTCAAGCACCTGTGAAGGGTATGGAGCTGGTCCAGTATTCCATCACCAGTTGGGGCACCTGCCAGCACCCCTTCCTGGGCCTCTGAAAAAGTCCTTTTACCCCAGTGAGGTAACATTCCATATCCCCACGGCCAGAGTCACTCTCCAAAGATTGGGTAGTCCAGCCCCATGGGGTGCACACAAATCAGATAGCACTAGCCCCTTTTGAACTCTCACATGGATTGTGACCCTACGGGAAAATAGCCTACATGCTTGACCCAAGGCCTGGCTCCAGGGTGGGTAAACTGCCTCACGTTATTATTGATCTGGGGCTTTGGAACCTCTCTTACTCTACTGCTTTCCCTAGTACCTGTTTGGGAGACCCTACCAGAGGCATTGAACCCCCAGCAACATAACCCCAGGGATCCATCAGGTCCGCAAACCCCTCCACGCCATTAAGATGGCGGTTCATGGAGCGAAAGCTGCATATGGACAGCAATAATATGGAGATTATGGAGATTCTCCATTAAACTTATGGTACAGAACCAAACAGTATGAAAGGAAAAGTCCCTAAACAGATTAAGAGAACGATTACACAGAGAGAGAACAATAAAGAAAGCGAGAAGGGTTTTACGTTCATGTAACAAAAAAGAAAAAAAAGCCACACAGTAATTCGTCATGGTCGAGATTTCATATTTTTCTAATATAAAACACTCATAAAGTGTCAGATCACGGAACATTTCCGCTATTTCATATGTTAGTTCCAGAGTTTGGACTATCCGTCTACGCTGTGTGGGCAGAGCTCCGTTACTAAACTGATTTGTAGAATTTGCAGAGCCGCGACGGAGGCAAAAAGGTGAAATAGCTTCAGAGTCTACGGCTACGTTCCTGTAACTGCTGCGCCCTTTTAAATCAACTTCCTGTCTGTTACACTCACGTCCTGTCACCTTTCCCTCAATGACCTGGTCAGTGCTGGAGTGGTAACAACTGGGGCTTCGTTTAGCTGTAGCTAGCCGGGGTAGCTAGCGTTCCCTTCGGTGGTTTCTGTGCTGAGCTCTGGTTCAGGACCATCTGTGCACAAAAGTTTGGATTCTGTTGAGATTTTAACAGCCAGGCTAATAGTTTCTGCCAACCTGTCAACACGTCTGCTGTCTTAGGAAAAGGCGGAGCGTTGAAATCTTACATAAATGATGGGAATGACGGCACCGCCGACTCGCTCGCTAATCTAACCCAGAAATGCATTCATCCATAATTCACCTCTGATTTCACGAGCCCGTCAACACATTCTTACGTAGAGAAGTTGCACCCTGTTTTTAGCCATTAGCACAGAAACGTGGTGGACAGAAGCTCCCACAGGAAACAAACCACACTGTGAGGACCAACTCTTGCTCTCTGAAGGCTGCAGAACTTCCATATCTGACGAACCACGGCTGCGCTGAGCTCTCTCAGCCTTGAGGTGCTCTGAAGGCTGCTGGGAGCAGCTGCACTCACAGTCAGACACAAACCTGCAGGCGTACTGGAGGTCCAGCAGCACAGGAACCTGGTGGTGACCACAACAATGTGCAAACCTTCTGAACTTGAATGTTCCTGCTGGTTTGGACCACGGCTGATGATCCTGTGTGTCCATGTTTTCTAGTTTCTTCTCCAGTGAACTTCAGTCACCTGCAGAACGTTTTAAGTTCTTGCCTATTGAAGATTCTAGCATGTTGTTGTTGATGGGCACAGATGCTTCTCACGCTGCCTGTGAGCCGCACACTTTGCTGTCTTGGCCGTGTGTCCACTGGACATTTGTGGTGACAAATGGTCAAACATCGTCAGGTGACACCGCTGAACTCAAAAATACACTGTGCTTAAATGGAGACACTGAAGTGCTCAGAAGGTTATTTCAGAAATGAAAAGGTGGCACACAGGTGGATCACAGATAGCTGGGACACATTCCAGCACCTGCACCTCCACCTCCACCTCCACCTGCACCTCCACCTGCACCTCCACCTCCACCTGCACCTCCACCTGCACCTCCACCTGCACCTCCACCTCCACCTGCACCTTCACCTTCACCTCCACTTCCACTTCCACTTCCACTTCCACTTCCACTTCCACCTCCACCTTCACCTCCACCTCCACCTCCACCTCCACTTCCACCTCCACCTCCACCTCCACCTCCACCTTCATCTTCACCTCCACCTCCACCTCCACCTCCACCTGCACCTGCACCTCCACCTCCACCTCCACCTCCACCTCCACCTCCACCTCCACCTCCACCTTCCACCTCCACCTCCACCTTCATCTTCACCTCCACCTCCACCTCCACCTCCACCTCCACCTCCACCTGCACCTCCACCTCCCAGCAGCCATTTCTGCAGGTTGAGTCCGTCACTCATCACTTGTTTGTGTCTGTCAGCCTTTTCCCACGTGGATGATGAGGCCTGTGTAAATAATGTGGACTGGTCCCACTGTTCCCCATTTGCCTCCTAGCGTAGCCTGGAGAGAAGGGCCCCTCCCTCTGAGAAACCCCACAGCGGCGTGCAGCTGCAGCTGATGCTTGAGCCTCATAAAATCTCTGTAATCCTGTGACCCCATAGCAGCCACCATCCATTCAGCACGCCACCAGCAGGCAGCCGTGATGACAATGGCTCCCCTGACAGGCAGCAAAGTGGGCCCAGCGCTCCCAGAAGCCCTGAGGCTGCTGCTATAAAACAAAGCAAAGCAAAGCAAACGAGAGGAAGTTGCTCGGCTGGTTCCTTTCACAGCCAGACCGACATTTGTCGACAGCCTCACCTCGATACAGCTGCAGGTGGGAGTTGAACTCCATGAATCTCCACCGTTCATTCCAGTCCCGGCTCACGATGGCCGACGACATTAATCCAGTCAGAAAAGAGGGCGTGGGCTTTGAAATGGTCGGAAAAGTCGGGTTGTGAGAAACCTCTGATCCGGATTGTGGGCCGCAACCTTCAGAGTGGGTGTGGGAGGCTGGAGGAGGCTTTAGGAGCTCAGATGTTGAGACCATGATCCAAAACCATCGGGGCAACAGTCACCTCGGCCTCATGAGTGAAGGAGGATTTATTTATTTATTTATGTATTCAGAAAACACACTTGTTTTTGTCTGAAGGATATTAACCTGAATGGAGAAGGACAAAGATGAGTCCAGTCAATACGAAGGTGCCATCTCCATCTGGGGGGGAGGGGGGTCATGGGCATAGACCACTGGAGCGCCACTGGAGTTCAGTCTGGGAGGGTTAAAGCATCAAACCTCTGTGGAAGAACATCTGGAAGGTGCATGAGCAGCAGCAGCACCTTGATAAACGTGAAGGTTCTCCAGATGTTCCTCCAGCTGCAGAACACGTTTAGCTTAGATTCGCTTCGAGTTCTGCAGCAGAGCGGCAGAAAAGAACACCTCACATTGCTGACGTCGTCCACGTCCTGTCACGTAAACGCTGTAACTGGTGTCCAGATGCTCAGTAGCGGGCTAACTGGTGAGAACCTGCAGAGTGACCTAAAGACACTCTTCTGGATCAGGATAAACCTGATCCATCCGGTCGTTCCTCCATCACATCTCACTAGGCTTTGAGACGTGAGCTGACCCAGCTAGCTAAACTGGTCTCCAGTCTCATGGACTGGACTGGTGAATGGAACCTCACGCTTGTTGCTTGGGGTGTTGCAGGTGCAATGTGTCTGTTGCTCCACGTTCAGCAGAAGAAACCACCAATCACCTAGCAACCACTAGCACAAGGGTCACATGACATCCGTAGCTCCTCTTGGCTTCCTGTTGTTCCCAGACGACTGTAGTTTAAATGTTGTTATCTGCCGTCCGTCGTAGATGCAGCTGAAAACATACTCGTGCTACGCTAACTAGGCTCGGCTACTTTTGCAGATCTGTATAACTTATGAGTGACTTTCTCCGACTGAAGATGTGATGGTGACATCGAAGCGTTGCCGGAAGGGCCTAAAATAAATGTTGGAGCAAAAGACCTCAAAGTGGATCGGTGGACAGAGGCTGGACGTGCACAGCAGCTGTGAGGACGCGTGTGTTTTTCTGATCGCAGCTGCTCCGTCCTGCTGGACGCGTAGCATGCAGCCTAGCATGAACACGCGTCACCGCTAAGTTAGTCAAAACCCCATCGTAGGAAGCGCTGCGGACGCCACGCCGACCCAGACTGGAGCTGCTGTTGCCGGGCGGGTGTTCGGGGGCCTGGAACCCATTCTGTCTTCTTCTCTCCACAGAGGTCCTTCTGCAGTGCCGTGGTGGACGAGCTGAGAGTCTCCCTCAAGTGCCAACGGCGGCTCAAACACAAGCCGCCGCCCCCTGCCCTGGTGAAAACGGAGGAGGTCATCAACATGCACACCTTCAACGACCGCCGACTGCCCGGCAAAGAGACTATGGCCTAAAGTGGGAGTCGCCGCCACACTACCACCCTCTGTCCTGCAGCGAGGGGGTGCGGCGAGTCATGGGGGATAAGGGTGGGGGCAAATGGTAGGAGGGTCACCGTGGGGGGTTGCAATGATTGGGTGGGGTCAACAAAAGGAGGAGGGGCTTAGATGACATGTCAATCTCCTTTACATACGAATATAAAAGAGTCAACAGTATTTCCTGTGGAAATAACCCGAACCTGGGGACCATTTCAGCGAGTGACCTCATTATTGGCGCCACCTTTGGGGAGGTGGCAGCATGACAGGTTCCGGAATTTTCCAATCCCAGGATTCAAAGAGGGAACAAACAGGCCCCCCCCCCCGTCCCCGCCCCCGTTGACTCTGTCGGCTGAGCGTCGTCCCAGAGACACTGTGGAAGATCTTTACGTCTTTGGAACAATTGAGGGGGCTGAACCGAAGCCCCGAGGGCGGCGGGGAGCTCGGTCGCCCCGTAAATGTATAGAAGAGGCTTCGCTTCAACGTATATAAACTGATCCAACGTGAGACTAGCTCTAATGTATAATCACCCATCAGGCAATAAGTGAGGCCATGTCTTTGTGTTTGGCAGTATTAACACTTTTAGTCTACCTACCTGTGGGGGGGTGGGGGGGGGGTGCTACTGGGGGAACGGGGTTCAACGCATATGTCACATGACCTGGAGTGGTGGGGTCGTGGCTCGCCGCCACCACTTCACACACAAACTATTTATTTCAAGTATTTATTGTCTTATTTATGACACGTGTTATTTATACCATGACGACTGCAGCTCCGGGTCCACACGCCTTCCCAGCGTTTGCTCCACGTTTTCCCTCTTTCCGATGATCCGACTTTGCTTTTTCCTTCGGCAAACTTTCACCGGGAAAATGACGTTTCTACGACGACGTGTTTTTGTACGAACAGAATCCAAACTTTTGTAATGATTTTTAAAGACACAAAGAGCATCAGGAGGAGCATCATCGGGGGAGGGGCTGCACTCCACACACACACACACACACGCGCGCGCGCGCGCACACACACATGAAAACACACTTGCACACACCCACACACACTCGCACTCTCACACAAGCACGCATGCACACATACACACCCACACACAGAAACACACACTCCCACTGTATCCTAAACAAAGATTCGTTAGCACAGTTAGCACATTCTGGTTAGCGTCCATAAGAAAATGTTGTTTTGGCAAATACGTAAGAAAGAAAACTATTTTTATCATGTAAAGCAGCTCATATTTACAGAAAGCTATTTTTACTTCACCTGCCGTCCCACTGATCGGAGCCACGTAGAGACGAGGGACGAGCGCTGCCGATGCTCATGATTCCCGGCTGGCTGAGAGACTCCAGCAATCGCGTGTAAATGGTTGGAACAGATGTATTTAAAGAAAATGAACATTTAACTAATTTTCAACTTGTGGTGAAAACAAAATGACGTGCACACAGTTTACCCTTTGAAGTTGATGCACAAGTTTAAAGAAAATAAAGGAATACTCACAAACCCTCTGCCTCTGTTTCAGTGTTTGCTAACAGTTGTGACGGCTCGTGTGCTCATCCAGAATAGTCACCTTTAACCATCACAGCTGTGGTCCAGGTCAGCATGTTCCGGTGCGCTCCTGTTTAGATGAGAACCTGATTGTTCTCCTCATTCCCTGAGTTTTGCAGAGCTAAGTTGTGCGCTAGGCCCGAGGTGCCTCATCCGTCCTCCGAAGATGCTGGAACAGGCGGAGATTGTTCCGACAACACAAGACATGGGCCTGCTTGTAGGTTTGGCTAACAGTGCAAAAACTGCCAGTTAGCATTGGGGAGCAGCATAAGGCCTCATCCCAGGCCGGAGAGGTCCAGTTGGTCAGTTCAGTCGGTGACCGGAGGTGCTGCAGCGGCGACTCTGTTTTGGTTTCCCACTCAGTTTCGGTGCATCTTCGTTCATTTGCGGCTCATTTAGCTTCTGTAATCCTCTTGATCTTCAATTAATGCCGGGCGACCTTTTGAAAAGAACAATCTTCTGGTTCTCTGTGTCGCAGTTTTTGGACATGAACAAGCAGACAGGTGCCTTCTGAGCGGAAAGGCCTCTTTCCGCCTCCTCCTCCTCGTCACCGAGGCTCCGAAGGAGAGGCTGGAAAAATCCTGGCAACACATTTCTCGCTTTGTTGTGAGGGCAGACTTAACCTTCTGAAGCCTGATGCTCACATAATCTCACATTAAAAACCTCCAGTCATCACAGGAAGGTTTGTCTCTGCCAACGGCCTCAAACAGGAACACCATCTTTAGCTACAGCATCCATCACCTCTTGGCAGTGGTATTAGCCCGTTGGCAGTGTTAGTAAGTCGTTAGCAGTATTATTAATCCATTAGCATTGTTATTAACCAGTTAGCAGCATTATTAACCCATTAGCAGTATCATTAACCCATTAGCATTAGCAGTATTAGCAGTATTTTTAACCCCTCAGCAGTATTATTAACCCATTAGCAGTGTTATTAACCCGTTAGCAACATTATTAACCCTTTAACTCCTATTTTTAATAGTCCTGATTGACATATTTAGAGCTTCCTGTTAAACTGGGCTCACCACTGGAGCTCTGCACTTCGAACCACCCCAGTCAGCCCTCCTCAAGGTCACTGCCTGACCAGTCCTTGACCTCTACAGGTGATATGAGTTACAGTGAGTCAGCAAATTGGCAGCCAATCAGATTAGAGCAGCCATCTTCCCTGCCCTGACCCCCGTGTTGGTCCAGATCTGTGGAGAGGAGCCGCGGTGGAGCAGCCATTAATCAGGTTTGTGTCTAAAGAGGATCTGATGTGCTTGACCTCTGGGTTCAGCCCTTAACTTCAGGTGTGTCCGGCAGCACAGCGACCCTGGAATTAAAGCTGCACCACAGCATATTTGTCCTGCCCACAGCAGAACGCTGCCCTCCGTGAGGGAGCTAGCAGGCTGCAGCAAGGAGACAAATGCTAACATTACAGTCCTTTTCCAAATAGAAAACCTTCTATTTGTCATTTCATTGCTATTAAACTGTGAATTCGCGAGATGAGAAGGCAATGCTAATGCTAACTTTAACGTCCATACAAGAAAACTGACTCCCCTTCACACTTTTCCGGCTGGAATCAGCCAACGAGGGACGAGAAACGTGAGGCAGAAAAAGGAAACCAAAGCTGTACGTGTGAAATCGGGGGTGAGAAACACTGGATCGTGGAACAAAAACAGCACTTCAGATCCAGGAACTGTTGTTGATGTGACATTTCCACAGCACCATAAAGGTGCTGGGCTGTAATTTTGTTGGTAGATTATTGGAGCCGTAAACACGGAGCTGAATGATTTATCCCCCCTCTGATCCACAACACCGGAGATTTACAGCCACGATCCCAAATTCCACTAAGGAACAACCACACAGACCTGAGGAACCATGATCACATTACATGGATCCAGAACCAAAGGAGCAAGACCAGATTACAGGATCTGGACTGGAGCCGCGCCGCCGCAGAAGGTGCTATCATGCTAACACCTTCTAAATACAAACGTCAGTCTGGACCCAGGTTTGAGGGTTGGACCTACTCTAAATTCTTCATACTGAAGCTGAAAATAGCAACATGGCCTCCAGGAAGTGTGTTGTTGCTATGGTGATGCATTCATCCACCCCTTTTGATTACAGATGAACAAAAAAAGTTGTTAAAAAAACCAACATTTCATTAATTATACTGTATTTGATTCTGGTGGTTTTGGACTCTGGCTGAGACCAGCAACAGATCCAGTTAGCTCAGAAAAGGCTAATGCTAACAGTCCCAATTATACTGAAGGGAAACAGGCGGGAACCCAGAACGTTTGAGGAGAAACCTCGAAGCAGACGTGTAAGGGAGAGGCTAACCCACAATGCATTGCAGCAGATTCCTGAGAGCTCTGGCTCGTTGTTGCGGGTGTGAAAATGTGTGTTTTGGGTCCCGCCGGGCTGGACCGTCCGGAGGGTTCTGGCAAGCTTCCCTGCAGGACAAACACCTCCAGAAGATCCTGTTGGACAACAAACAACGGCAGCTTTCCATTGTTTGTCTATTAGCCACCAGCGCAGCTACAAGCAAACCTACTAAAACATGAAATCCATGTAAATCTCCTGCTCATAATCCGTTACCGTAGCAACAAGCTGAGTCCTCCGCCGGCTTAATGAAAACATGGCAAAGCCATCAAGGCGCCGCATCTCTAATCCTTCCCCAGGAAGCAGCCCGCAGAAACAGGCAGCAAGGAAGTCAACGGCTCCAGGAAGTGTTCCGCCCGGCTGCAAATCCGAGCCGGTTCCCCCCTCCAACTTGGACCGGCTGCAGTGATTCCGAGCCTGGAGCAACGGCAGCAACGTGACTGCCTGTGTTGCGTTCACCACAGGTGAACTCACAAACAGCCTGAACAACAGCAACACAGGTGACGCTCCAGCTCCTTTAGGAACAGTTCTGATGGAAACTCAGAACATCTGACCCAAAGAGCCAAAGAACCAGGGAGAGATGTTTGAGAAGAACAAGGCTGGTTTCTTTAGGAAGAGAACAGACGGCTGTGTTCCGCCTGTTGCCTTTAAGAGCCGAGCCAGTCAGTAAATGGCCGACTGGCTGGTGTCCTGATCCGAGTGAACATGTGCAGAAGCGACAGGCAGCAGAACTCTGGTGCTGAATTATGGATCCAGCCTGGATTATTGATGAGGCTCCAGCAGGAGCTCTGATCAGCAGCTTCTCTCTGCTGCACCCGAACATCTCGGAGTTGGAGCCGTGTGATGATGTCAGCGAAGCCTGGAGGCCCTCGCCAACCACCATCAGCATCTAGGCTGGACTCAGACTGAAGGTCTGGCTGCTGCTCCTCGACCGTCAGGCTGAGCTGATCTTTGAGATGGTTTTTTATTGATCCACCATCTTCTTGATGACAAAGTTTTGGAGTGAGATCAGGTGATCCCACAGGCAGAATCCTTCTGGAGGAGATGGTCCTGTGTGTTTAACGGGATCGGTTAGAGCTGCAGCCTGGTAGATGAGCGATGAGGAGGCTCATCTTCACTTCCATAATAACTGTAATCTGGGGCCACAACGAGCGTTTGAGCTAATTGGCTTCAGGCTGTAGTGGCTCTTCTCTCTAATCCATCTACAATCAGCAGCACGGAGCTGCATCACAACGAGTGACGGGTCAAGCTGGACCAGTTCCATGAGCATCAGGACAAACAGCGCGACTTCTTCCCCCCAATGCTGCTGCTGATTCGGTCCCAAACCCTCCACCAGTCCCAACTGGTCCTGAACCCAGTCAAATCACGTTTCTGCTTCAGTCTGCGTCTTTTTCCTACATAGTTGGGAAGCTGTGAACTCATCTGAAGGTCCTGGGGGGTCATGTAAGGAAGGTCGGAAGGAAGCAGCGAGTCCACCGAGGAGATTAAGGCTGAAGAGCTCAGTAGTGGTGATGGAAACATCATCAAAGAAGATGTGGAAGTGTAGGTGGAGGGACAGGGAGCCTGAGGGGAGACAAGAGCCCCCGGTCCTTCTGGGGTGATCCAGCTCCTAGTCAGACCTACAATCAGAGGTAGGTAGAAGTGTAGCATGACCCACCATCACAGCCGTTATCTGACCCACCCCCCTCATCCATCATGAGGGTTACTGCTCCTCTAGGTTCTCCGTGGTGTGGTTCTGGAGAACCTGGGTGCAGGACTGTTGTTTCAGGCTGTCCTCCACCTTATGGACAGGAATACTGTTTCCTCCCCAGTAGCTGGAGCAGATATATTCTGATTCTGTCAAAAACATCAGAGCTAAATGTAGCTAAATGTATATGAAATTCCAGGCTGAGTCAGCTCTCCGTTCATTTAAGAGCATTTTAATATGTACACTACGATGCGCATGTTGAGAACTTTTAAAGCAGTTAACAGAAGATGATGTCTCCCGTCTCCAGCCTGTCCTCCTGCTCCTCAACCTAATCAGGACCTTCTCCTGTTCTCCTGGGCTCAGAACCATGACACTTCCTGTTTACAGGAAAGTGCCGCCTTTCTTCTATGTTCTTCACCCATGAGGGGGTCAGTGGTTGCCTCGTTAGGGACTTTCCTGTTTTGAATAAAGCAGAATGGAAACAGTGTTGCTTCGTCCTCCACCTTCTATCTGCTCCAGAAGAAAAAGCTTTAAATATTCAGGCCGTCTTCCTGTTATCAGCCCTGAGCTCTGAGCTCTGGCAGGTATCCCCTGTTATCGTTGTTGAGAAGGAAATTATGGCTATATCATGTGGTCCAGAAGCTGTGTCGACCCCCCCCCCCCCCTTCTTTATTATACAGGCTGGAATCTCACACTACGACTCCAGCATATTAAAGCTGCTCCAGTTTCTCAAAGTCGAGTGGAGATGACCACGTCCACACGGGTTCTGCTGCAATAGGACCCACATAGGACCCACACAGATCCAGTATGGTACCAACATGGGATCAATTCAGGACCAGCACAGAACCCACACAGATCCAGTATGGTACCAACATGGGATCAATTCAGGACCAGCACAGGACCAACATAGATCCAACATGGGAGAGAACGTGGACCCACACAGATGCGGTATGGTATCAACATGGGACCAACTCAGGACCAACACAGGACCCACACAGATCCGGTATGGTATCAACATGGGACCAACTCAGGACCCACACAGATCCAGTATGGTACCAACATTGGATCAATTCAGGACCAGCACAGAACCAACATGGATCCAACATGGGAGAGAACGTGGACCCACACAGATGCAGTATGGTATCAACATGGGACCAACTCAGGACCAACTCAGGACCAATACGGGACCAACATGGGAGAGAACGGGGACCAACTCAGGACCAACACAGGTCCAACATAGGATAGAATGGGGACCAACTCAGGACCAACACGGGTCCAACATGGGATAGAACGGGGACCAACTCAGGACCAACACGGGTCCAACATGGGAGAGAACGGGGACCAACTCAGGACTACTACTGTCATTCTTGTTTTACTTTTCATCAACAGACATTTCTGCTGCTGTTGAGGTGCAGCGGGTTCTGTTCAGGGTTTGGACTCAGCTGGAGAAGAAGTAACGAGTTTGCAGGAGGCGTCAGTCGGTCACAGAATGCTCGCACAGGTCCAGACAGACATTAATGTTCATGTTTCTGATCTGTGAGAGGAAATTAGCCATGTCAAGAGAGCCAGTGATGAACCGAAGCTAACGACGGGGAAACGGGGCGAACGTGGCCCCTGGTTCCAGCGCTACGATGCTCTTCCATAATGTCAGTGCAGCTTGGAGGTCAGTTTCTGAACAGACATGGTCCACAGAGCTCGCAGTCCTCTCGTTAGCATCAGCAATAACAGCAGAGATGGAGTGGAGAAATAAAGACAACCAGAACCAACAACCGTTGATAAACCACCAGTACCCGTAACACCAACAGGTCTGTGGTCCACCTGTGGGTCTGCAGGGTTGTGTTGTTCAGATCTCTATGTGGCTTTATTAGCCTGCGAGGTTCACAGCGGTGGAGGCTGCTTCTCTGAGAGGGAGACTGTCTGCTGTTGTGGGACTGATTAATGGAGGACACTCACATCCAACCTCACCATGAACAGGAGCGACCAGCGTGAGATCTGGAGACAGCTGGGATTCTGAGCACGAGAAGTAATCTGTCTTTATGGCTTTATGGTCAACCTGGGTCACTTGTATAAATGCTGCAATGACCTTGGACCTGATACTGGACCTTCGTCTGGATTTAATTGATCTTCAGCCAGGCCATAAATGTTGTCAGTGCTGAAGCCATCTGCTAAACTTGCAGTTCCAAATGAAGAACTGTGTTTCTTAAAAAGCATCAAATTTTATTCACCTCATTGTTCTACAATAATGGACGAGCCAACACTGGCAACTACGCTCAACATCTTTGTCCAACAAAATTCAGAAAGATAAAGCTGCCCCGTCACCTTGGAGGTGTTCAGCAGAAGGTTCTCCTGTTCCTTCTCTCTGCTGTTTAAAGTCATGCTGGTTGCAGATCAGCCACTTTTTACTTTGTTCTCGATGATTTGAAGACCACAGGTGAGCACTGTGGAACCGGTGTGATGGTTTTGGGGAAAGGATTCTCATTTTTCTCTATAAGCCAAGAAAGTTCAGAGGCACGTTTCTGCTGGCATATTTTTATTGGAGGATACATATCGATTTATTTGAGGGTGAGTTAAATGAGGATAATTACTATAAATAGTTGCTAAAGCTTCATGTTTGACCAACTCCGTCTCTCCAGATATGGAGTTTGTTTGAACTACCCCAGGGCTGAACTACATGTAGTTTTATAAGCTTCACTGACATCTCTGGCCTGGACAAGTGAAGGAAAACCCATCAGGACGGAGATGAAGAGGACACACAGATGGACCCATTTCAGGGGTTGACTAACAGGTCTTACATAACGACTATAAGTGGTGAATAGAGTTGGTCACAAAGACAGTGGGAGTTCCCCGCTGTCTCTTTCACAACCAGTGAGACCAACCAGAGCCCCAGAGGAGATAAACACATGCACACACTCCGAAGCTGAAGACACATAAAGGGAGGTTAAACCGGGAAAATATCATAAATCAAGCTTGTCTCGCTGGATAGGTGGATGTGAGAGGACAGAGGAACGGAGAATCAATCCTGCTTAAACGGTGACCCCGCCCCTCCCACGGTGGCTCCACCCATCCCACAGTGGCCCCACCCCTCCCACAGTGGCCAATAGAGATGAACAATCCTTGATAAGTTCTTTGAACCAGATGCTTTGGTGCAATTACTGACTACCAACTCAGCTTTTCTCCAGATGTCAGCCACGCCCCTTTTCCATCATAAACTTCAGGTTTATCAGACCGCTTCTTCGTGTGCTTACATTCAACACCAACGCCTGGTTCGGCTCAATCAGCATCTACCACAGAAACGATCCAAACAAAACAATAAAAGTCAGCAATAAAATCATTGGCAAGGAACAAGAATCGCTCACCCACGTCTACAAGACTGGGGTCACCACAAGAGGTGACAGCCAACACATGCACCACACTCTAACTACACTCATTTACCCTCAGCATGCAGATACACATCAGTGCCAGTCTGGACAAACAGGGCTTCATCTAGCTTCGTCCCCATCTCAGCTGGACTCCTTAGCAGCGACCTCCTGCTATAACATTATTAAACTGTTCTGAACTCATTTTGTCCATCCTTGTTTTGAACACTTTATTTTATTAATATTCTTGTTTATGTGTGACATGACAGTTGTGTCTGTTACTATTATGGTGGCGGTGAGGTTGATCTGTATGTCCTCACCTGCACTGATGCTCCTAACGGAAAAATAAAGAAACTTTCTCTTGAGACACCCATGAGAGGGTCGAGGCCCCCAGGACACCCATGAGAGGGTCGAGGCCCCCAGGACACCCATGAAAGGATCCAGGTTACCAGGACATCCATGAGAGGGTCCAGGACACCCATGAGAGGGTCCAGGACACCCATGAGAGCGTCCAGTTCACCAGGACACCTATGTATCATTGAATACATCCACCTGGGTGAAATCAGCAACGGTTGCTATGGACACCTGGGGGGCCTCCTACAGTGTAAGCCAGACTTGCAGTAGACAAGTGTACTGGTGCTCTGCAGCACACGGCTCTGCTCTCATATAAAGCAAAGCCACGCTGGACTGTCAGAGCGCCTCCTTCATGATGGCTGCTGACCCCCATTACACTAATGGAGCGGCTGCAACCTTAATGGCACTTCAGTTGACAGCTGCACATCACAACACTCCTCGCTTATTCATTATTCCAGCATAATGTATGGAAGATTGCACACAGAAACACGGCCGTCCCGTTCCCCCTTTGTCAGCATCACATTTTCCTTGTCCTTCAGGATCTTGATGGGTGATGTTGGCTGTAGGCCACAGCCAGACTGGCCAAGTTCTCTGGAACAGGCCTGATCTCTGGTCCCAATGGGGCAGGAACCCCAGAAGAACCTGCTAATGTCCTACAGATGCATCAGGATACACAACCATACCCAAGTGTCAGATCCATCCGTTCATCCGTCCCTTCCGTACGTCCGCCCGTCCGTCCGTCCGTCCATCCATCCATCCATCCATCCATCCATCCATCCATCCATCCATCCATCCATCCATCCATCCATCCATCCATCCATCCATCCATCCATCCATCCATCCATCCATCAAGAGTTTTCAGGAGTTTTCAGGAGTTTTCAGAAGAATCTTCAGCAGTTGTCATGTGACCTCATTATCTGTTAGCTCACAGGTGATTTTGCAGACAGGAAGTAGGATATGATGTCACTTCCTTCCCTGCTCTGACACATCGTCTCCATTTTAGAGTCGCCTCTATAGTGTGTGACACCTCTGACAGGTCATTAACAGCATGACTACAGTTGTTTTAAAACAACGTCTCCATGGAAACATAAATGCATGTTTGTGTCTAAGATCAGGCCTGTTATCTCATTGAGGATGAGTCTCTGACAGCTGCAAACATCCAGCATCCATCACGGCGCTGAATCGGCTCAAGCTCCCACTTTTCCATACGGATGTGTATTTTCAGCAGCGCCACATGATCCATTATCCTCAGCAGAGCGATGCACAGGCGCGTTTCATGTGCTGAGGCCACAAATAAATGCTGCTCTGCTAATTGGATTACACCAGCGGAAAATGTAGGATGCCCTTAAAACGTGTTAGAGATGGTTCCTGTTTCCTGGGGGGTGAAATCACTTTTTCTGACATCAATCAGTTTCATGAATTAATTGTTGTTCCCTGAAAAAATCAAGCCACAATTCTAAGCTGCGTCAGAAATCAATGCCAAGAATTCTTGAAAGCCGCCAGAGCAGGACTAGTTTACGTCTGATGACAAGTGTGAAAGCTGATCCCTCCACGCTGCTCCCTGCAGAGAAATCAGCCGGGACCAAATCCTCCCATCACACAGCAGCGCCGCAGTGACAGACGGAAGGTGGTCTTTCATACTTCTTTTCAGCAGGATACTGGAGAGGGGGCCCTTTTCTCCCTCTGTCCCAGCCGCAGCATGAGTGGATGAATATGATTTTTTTCCCCTTTTTTCATCTTTCTTTTAATCTTCAGCGTTCGCGCGACTGAATAGCGTCTGTGTCGAACGTGTCACACCTGTCAGAAGCTGAGGGGTTGGGTGGACAGGTGGGTGTTCTCTCTGGGCCTGTTCTAATGGGCACCACAACTTAAGGTGACGAGTTGTCCTCATGCAAATTTGAGGGCCACTTTTCTCATTCTCATTCCTTCACCCACTATAAAAACCATAAATTATCAGAAAGTGTAAGCAAACAGCCAAGTGTGTGTAATACTCTTCATTTATTTATTCAATTCTTCAAAGAAGAACATTGAACACCACAGGAACATTGAATGCCACAGGAACTGGTCTGAAAGTAGGCTGGTGAGACTGGAAACCAACAGGAAGGACTTTTGTGACAGCTGGAGAGCACTTTTTGGTCCCCATATGAACCTGTGCAATATTCATGCTGGCCCAGTCGGTAAAGTGCACATTAAATATACAGCCGTCAACATTTCTAGGCAGGCAACCACGAGTCGTGATAGCTCTAGTTCTACTTACGTCAGCATTCTAGCGCCCCCTGGATTCAGTCAGGAGGTGCTGTCAGTAAATGTCACTGGACATATATGTCAATCCACTATCACTTACCTGTAAACAAGCCCCTCCCTCCAGGCTGTGGGAACCTCCCTATAAACAAGCCCCTCCCTCCAGGCTGTGGGAACCTCCCTATAAACAAGCCCCTCCCTCCAGGCTGTGGGCACCTCCCTATAAACAAGCCCCTCCCTCCAGGCTGTGGGCACCTCCCTGTAAACAAGCCCCTCCCTCCAGGCTGTGGGAACCTCCCTATAAACAAGCCCCTCCCTCCAGGCGGTGGGCACCTCCCTATAAACAAGCCTCTCCCTCCAGGCTGTGGGAACCTCCCTATAAACAAGCCCCTCCCTCCAGGCTGTGGGCACCTCCCTATAAACAAGCTCCTCCCTCCAGGCTGTGGGAACCTCCCTATAAACAAGCCCCTCCCTCCAGGCTGTGGGAACCTCCCTGTAAACAAGCCCCTCCCTAAAGGCTGTGGGCACCTCCCTATAAACAAGCTCCTCCCTCCAGCCTGTGGGAACCTCCCTATAAACAAGCTCCTCCCTCCAGCCTGTGGGAACCTCCCTATAAACAAGCCCCTCCCTCCAGGCTGTGGGCACCTCCCTATAAACAAGCCCCTCCCTCCAGGCTGTGGGCACCTCCCTATAAACAAGCCCCTCCCTCCAGGCTGTGGGCACCTCCCTATAAACAAGCTCCTCCCTCCAGGCTGTGGGCACCTCCCTATAAACAAGCCCCTCCCTCCAGGCTGTGGGCACCTCCCTATAAACAAGCCCCTCCCTCCAGGCTGTGGGCACCTCCCTATAAACAAGCCCCTCCCTCCAGGCTGTGGGCACCTCCCTATAAACAAGCTCCTCCCTCCAGGCTGTGGGCACCTCCCTATAAACAAGCCCCTCCCTCCAGGCTGTGGGCACCTCCCTATAAACAAGCCCCTCCCTCCAGGCTGTGGGCACCTCCCTATAAACAAGCCCATCCCTCCAGGCTGTGGGCACCTCCCTATAAACAAGCCCCTCCCTCCAGGCTGTGGGCACCTCCCTAAACAAGCCCCTCCCTCCAGCCTGTGGGAACCTCCCTATAAACAAGCTCCTCCCTCCAGGCTGTGGGCACCTCCCTATAAACAAGCCCCTCCCTCCAGGCTGTGGGCACCTCCCTATAAACAAGCCCCTCCCTCCAGGCTGTGGGCACCTCCCTATAAACAAGCCCATCCCTCCAGGCTGTGGGCACCTCCCTATAAACAAGCCCCTCCCTCCAGGCTGTGGGCACCTCCCTAAACAAGCCCCTCCCTCCAGCCTGTGGGAACCTCCCTATAAACAAGCCCCTCCCTCCAGGCTGTGGGCACCTCCCTATAAACAAGCCCCTCCCTCCAGGCTGTGGGCACCTCCCTATAAACAAGCCCCTCCCTCCAGGCTGTGGGCACCTCCCTATAAACAAGCCCATCCCTCCAGGCTGTGGGCACCTCCCTATAAACAAGCCCCTCCCTCCAGGCTGTGGGCACCTCCCTAAACAAGCCCCTCCCTCCAGCCTGTGGGCACCTTTATGTCTTCTATTGATGTTGTCTCTCTGTAGAACTAAGGTGAAAATGAATAAATTGGGAGAACTCTCACCAATCACATCCATCTATCCTCTACAGCTTTATCAAGTCCGAACATTAACTGTTAAACTATTCAGCGGGGCTCATCATCAGGGACCTGAAACAATCATACTTCTTAATAACATTTTGGAATGTAACAATAGAAAAAGAGCTGCCTCGTGTCCTTGAAGATCAAGTCAGATTCCCCCAGATTAAAGTCTTAATCCTGGTCCAAAACCAAACTCAAGGATGAGAACGAGTAAACTCCACATTTCCACAGCTCATACACTGAATATTCATGCTGTTGTGATGCTGCTCAGGCTAAGATGAGGAACATTTATGGAACAAAGACCCTCATAAACCCAGTAAAATCTCATTTTAGTGGTCCTGGAGGAGGACACGCTGTCTTCCCAGTTGATAAGCTGATTTTCTAGACTGTAAACAGACGCAGCAGCAACAAAAGCCTCCTTTTCGATCACATTCTGGAAGAAACGACATGTGGCACCAACAGGAAGAAGCACAGTGTTGGGCCTCCAGGGCCAGCAGGACCTTCCCTGCTGGCCTCAGCAACAACCCAGAAAAGTAATTTGGATTTTTCTGTTGGAAATATGCAACTATGCATCTTCTCCATAGTCTGTTCTCTTCATGTCAGATAATATCCACTTATTGTTGCTTCCAGGGTTGATATTATGGAGAAGTTTTATCCAATCATATTTCAGACCGTCAGCATTCACCTCTGTGTCCATAGGACATGACCTATTGATGCAGGTGAATCACACAGATAAAGTGTCCAACAGAGCCACCGAAGTAGAGATCCCTGTTGGTGAGCTCAGGCATTCGATTTTTATTTACTACACCTTTTGTCGCATAAATTTCTTAAAAGTGGACTTCAGCAACAGCTGTAACAACCGCTCTCCGAATTTCTCTGATTACTTTGATGTTTGTTGGTTCCGTTCTGGTCTCGTTGGTGTCTTCCCCAGTGACAGTGGCCAGTGGGCCAGTTTGTTCCTGGGTGCTTTCACTGATCTTTGGTTCCTCCCCTCAGCTTAATGATGTGAAATGTTCCATTAATCAAGTGTTGGTCGACTGGTGGATATTAAGGTGGTGGTCTGTGTCTAGTGTCATGTTGATGCGACTGATTGGGCTGCCTGGTACTGATAGATGTGGCAATGATGAGGGAAACTTTCATCTGCCTGTTGTGGACAGCATGGACTTGTTAAACTGGGAAAGAATTAATGGTGAGCCAGGATAATTATACTGGTTATACTGGGACAGTATGGTTTCTGTGTGGTTTGTAGCTATAAAAGCTTAAGTGATGATGAGCACGGGCTTGTGTGGTCTGCAGTAAATTTGAGAGTGAGCATCTCCAGCTCACAGCAGGAGGTCTGCTTCACAGAAACATCAGTCGTCACGACGTCATTGTGTTGCAGCTGCAGCCAGAGCGAACAGAGATAATTACAGCGGTCAGATCTGGGAGACGGCGGGCCTGAAACTGTGATGTGCTGCCAGCTGATGGAATCAGCAGGAACCCGCAGGACAGGAGGTCTCTGGTATTCCACAGACATCAGATCCAAATACTGTGAGATGATGAGGTGAAACAGCAAAAATTCCAGGCTGGAATGTTTGGAGCCAGATAAGTTCACACCACTGGTAGACCTCCACTTTTGGCCCACCAACATCCAGGTTCAACTGGAATCATCTAAGATCTTCTCCCACCCTGGTCAGAAGCCATTTCTGTTCACTACTGAATATAGGGTTTGACATTTTAACCGATCTCTTTCTCAACCTCAGCATCCGTGACAGTGACACCACTGAGACCGGTGTCTCCTCCTAAGAGGTCAGGCGTACCAGCATCTGCACAAGGACATGACGGCAAAGGACGAAGACAGAGAGAGGACGTAGCAGGCATTCCCATACCTGCAGAAGGAAGTTCGTGTTCCAGCTCTGCTGGTCAGAGAACGCCAGCAACCACTGCATGTTCATAAAGTTGTCAGCTTCATCTTCTCCCACTTCTGGTTCCTCCAGCCTGTCCAGCAGCCCCAAGTTATCCTTGATTTTTTATTGTCCTAACACATTAATAGGTATAAAAATATGGCACTGCTGTGGTATTTAAAACAACGAGAAGGTCTCATCCACAAATGCTCCCTCATGCATTCATTGTCTTATAACCAGGAGTTCTTCATTAGGGTCACCTGTTCCCCAGGCTTCAGGCTTTCATGCAACTGTGTTAAGGTACCTGCACCACTGCACTGTGCCAGGATCTGGGGAAGACCAGGTAGTGTTAAGGGTCAGGGTTAACAGGTTTCTGCCCTTGTCTTCCCATTTTATTTTTAAGTCTGGTGTCATCCTTGTCTTGCTGTCAAGGTTCCTGCTCTAATGTGTTCCACCTGTGTTTCGTTGTCTCCTTCCACCCAATTGTAGTAAAAAAAAAAACGACGACTGTGTCAGTCAAAAAAAAGAGATAACAGTGTTCCCCATCTCATCAGTGGATCATGTATTTCTAAACTTCTGCTAAATTCCATCATATTCTTTCCAAATCCAATTTATCTCCAATGGGGAAGGGGGGGAGGGGGTCATTTGAATTAAATAATTATAATTTAAAAAGCGATGAAGTTGATTTTTTCTTCCTTATCATAATGAAACACCCCCTCTCTCCTCTCAATACTGTCCGGCACTCAATTTGTGTTAGACATTTAATGACGGAATCGTTATTTAATCCAATTTAATGAGATTCCAGTGGATGGCTCTGGCTAAAAGCATTTAATCCAGTTTATGTCTCCATCTCTGCTCCGTCACAAAGTAGAGAAACAGAGTTACTTAAGGAAACACATCTGTGAAGCAACAGACACACACACACACACACACACACACACACACACACACACACACACACACACACACACACACACACAAATGTTTGTTAAAGACATTTTAATGTTAGAATCCTCTGAAACATCAGAGCTTCCAGTCAGACCATAATACACAATTTCATGGAAACCAGTGTGAGTTTAGATAAACAAACAAATCTGGACTCCACCCTGAACCACCACCCTAGGGGCATATTAACCTGCCCTGGGGCTGCTCTGCCCTCCAGCCAGGTCTGGGACGACATGTCCACTTGTCAGTAGCCCCCCTGCAGGAAGAATCAGCAGGGTGTTGATTGGGTTATTGGGTGGCCGGCCAAGGCAAGAGCTTTGGTTCTGATCCCCGGCTGACCAACCTGACTTGTGAAAGAGGTCAGGCTGGTTTTCCCTGTGCCTTTAGGAACGGGTTCTGGCAGTTGTTTGTCCTCCAAACAGCAGTGCAGAGTATCCACCATTTTCAGTCCCTGAGAAGGGTACAAAGGGGCTCCCCTTCTGGGGAGTCCAGTCATTCTACGGATCATTCAACTTTAAGTGTTCCTGTGTGCATCCTGACCTGGACTGTGGTGATTTGGAGGAATCTGATCTGATCCTGACAAGTGTTGAGTTGTCTCTGCAAACCTCAGGCTGTCAAAAACTAACACAATGTTCCAAAATAAGGATCTCTGTGGTTTAGGACATCCTGGACCTCAGAGCAATGATCAGTCTTACAATCGTATTATCTGTGACTGTTGTTCTGGACACGCAAGTAAAGAGGGGAGTAGAACCGTCTACAACTGGATGTTGTAGAATTCTCTTGGCTGACGCACCTCTGCATCAGTGGACTAGCTCTTCCCCCTGGCCATGGTGTTGGAAGGGACATAGGACTTCAGATCCAGAAAAAGAAAAAGAAATTAAGGGGGCAATGGGTTGATGTCCATCCATCCATCCATCCTCTACCGCTTACTACCGGGGTCGGGTCGAGGGGGCAGCAGCCTAAGAAGAGAAGCCCAGACTTCCTCTCCCCAACTACTTCTTCCAGCTCATCCGGAGGGATCCCCAGGCGTTCCCAGGCCGGTCGAGAGACATAGTCTCTCCAACGTGTCCTGGGTCTTCCCGGGGGTCTCCTACCGGAGGGACATGCCCTGAACACATCACCAGGGAGGCGTCCAGGGGGCATCCTAACTAGGTGCCCAAGCCACCTCATCTGGCTCCTCTCAACGCGGAGGAGCAGCGGCTCTACTCCGAGCTCCTCCCGGATGGCAGAGCTTCTCACGCTGTCTCTAAGGGAGAGCCCAGCCACCCTACGGAGGAAGCTCATTTCAGCCGCTTGTACCCGTGATCTTGTTCTTTTGGTCATTACCCAAAGCTCATGACCATAGGTGAGGGTAGGAACGAAGATTGACCGGTAAATCTTCACCACTACGGACCGGTGCAGAGTCCGCATTACTGCGGACGCCGCACCGATCCGCCTGTCGATCTCCTGCTCCATTCTTCCCTCACTCATGACCAAGACCCCGAGGTACTTGAACTCCTCCACTTGGGGCAGGATCTCCTCCTTTACCCGGAGAAGGCACTCCACCTTTTTCCGGTTGAGAACCATGGCCTCGGATTTGGAGGTGCTGATTTTCATCCCAGCCGCTTCACATGCGGCGGCGAACCGATCCAGTGATAGTTGGAGGTCACGGGCCGATGACGCCAACAGGACCACATCATCTGCAAAAAGCAGAGACCCGATGGGTTGATGTTTTAATGATAACAAGATGAAGAATACATGCAGCTAAAATGAGTTCCCTTTGTGGAGTTGTTGGGCTCATTCTTAGAGAGGGGGAGGAGCCCTGACATCTGAGAGAAGCTCCAAGCAGAGACGATACTCCTGGGTGAGAGGAACCGGTTGAGGCGTCAATCCAGAAAAAAACCCTGGGGAAGACCTAGGACACTGTAGAAGTGGATTAAGAGAGGAGTATCTGGGCTTTCCTGCTGCAGCTGCTAATCTACAAAGGTCCACAAAGTTCAATAATCAGAATTACCTCCATAAGGTGGTCAGTGGTCACCACACTGATGCAGGCTCTCAGCAGGGTCTCCACCATTACCCAATTGTGGTTAGCACTGTTGCGTCATAGCAAAAAGGTTGCAGGTGAGATTCCTGGTTCCAGGGCTTTTTATGAACAGTTTTAAATTTCTCTTTTCTTGTTTCCCCCAGAGCTGAAAAACATGAGAAATCACTTTGTTTTTAAGGATCTCGTGTCCAGAGGTCTATCTGACTTTTGACTGATGGAGTAGAAATGAAAACTAATTTAAATGTTTACCTTCTGCGTGATGGAAGGTGCTCAGTTTAGTGGTAAAGATCAAAGACTGAGGCAGGGCCCTGGTGGATGGGAGACAGATGCCATGGCAACAGCAGAAAGTTTGAGAAGTTGTGAGCAGGAAGCAGCAGCAGTGCTCGCGTTGAGTCGTTGAACTGGAACAGATATTCTTTTAATTGGAGGCAAATCTGACAGCTCTGGGGGAGAAAAGAGGTAGGGCAGAGAGAGAGGAAGCAGCAGAATCAGCAGACACCTAGACCCAGGAATGCATTAGCACTAAACTCTAACATCCGCAGAAGGAACTCCAAACATCTTGTCCTCGTTATGTATTTATTTTCCATTTCTGTCCATTTTGTTGATCTTCATCGGAAAATGAAGCAAGAGGTTCAACGGTGGATTTACTCCGTTTTCCACTAATAACATTTGTAATTAAGCCATTTTGCAAATGAATGTTTTAATCAACAAGATGGAAGCGTGACTTTACAGACACAAAGGGAATGCTAATGAGGGTGGTGGTGCAGGGGGCAGGGGAGGAAAGGAGAGCAGAGGTGGTTTCTCAGGACCACAGCCTCCTCCACTATCTAAAAAAGCACAGTGGGGAGAAAATAGTAAATGTGAAAGAGGCTGAAAGAAAAGGCTCCTGTTGGAAATGATATCAGTGCAGCAGGAGAATCTGTCATCCGCTTAATGACTCTCAATTGTGCCCTATTAAAAAAGTGGTTGGTGTGTGCTGTAACCATGGAGGATCTATTTCTGACATGTCTTGAGTCCCTATTTTACACCAGGTACAGCCCAGCATGTTGCTATGTGGTAACGAACGGTGGCGTCCCATAAGACTTTGTATGAACCTAGCAGTACCGCTAGCCTCACGCAACATGACATGCCTTTCAGAAATCTTCACGTCTGTCCACAGGCTCAGGTGGACTGAGGTCTGGGCTTTGTCTCGCTCAGTCCAACACTTTAAAATTTGTCCCCTCAAACCCTTAAAAGCAGGGCCTGAGCAGTATGCTGGTGGTAACCATCCTGCTGGAAGGTGAACCTCTCTCCCAGTCCCAGTCCTAATCACCCTACTTAGCGCCATCCATCGTTCCCTCCATTCTGACTGGTTTCACAGTCCCTGCTGCTGAAAGACGTCCCCACAGTTTCAGGCTCCTCCACCATGTTATGCTGAGGGGGTGATGAGTTTTAGTATCTTTAGAACCTCCCTCCATACGTTTGAGGAGTCTCTTATGTGTCCTTACATCCTCAGTCATTTCCTTGTTAAGTCCAGCTCTGTGGGGTGTACGGCCGGTCCTGGTCCTATGGACACATACTCCAGTTGCTGCTGTGGAACTCTGCAGGGTCGATTTGGTCTCTGCTGCCTCTCTGATTAATGCTCTCCTTCTCTGGTACCTGAGTTCTGGAGGATTACTATCTTTTGATGTGGTACCATGTTTTTTTCCAGTTGATGATTTGATGTTGCCCCAGTTGTTGGGTTTCCAATCGAAACCAACTTGTCTTTCTCACCAACATGGTCCCTGACTTGTGTGCACAGCTCCTTGAGCCTCAGTGTGCTTGTTTACTGGTGTTGGCTACACCAGAACTTCACAGCAGAAGCTTTACAGCAGAGGGCCTGAATATGTGCACACTCTGATATTTAGTTTTCAGTCAATCTCCTTTCAGGTTCACAGCCCAGGCTTAAGCCCAGTCCCAGACTAAAGGCCTGTGTGAGCACCAACCTGATCCTACTGGATCTTCTGTCTGTCTGCCTGCCCGCCCGCCCGCCCGTCCGTCCGTCCGTCCGTCTGTCTGTCTGTCTATGTCCTGTGCTGACTTCAGGATGCCTTTAACAAACACAAAATTAAATGAAGTGACACGTCCCTGGATGGAGGACCCCTGTGTGTGTGTGTGTGTGTGTGTGTGTGTGTGTGTGTGTGTGTGTGTGTGTGTGTGCATGCGTGCGCATGAGCATGCCTGTATCTGTGAGATTGTGTGTGCAGGGGACATGTTGCTTGTCTGGCAGAGTCCTGATTTTGCGCCCTCTTTGTTTTGTAGACTGAACAAAACCAGAGACACCTGTTAAAATGCACCAGAGTAGCTCGACAAGCCTCCACTCTCCTCCACGTGTCCGTTGCCATGATGCGCATCCGTAAATGGGTCGATATTCTACAGAAGAGCAGAAAGAAGAGGCCAGGCCTGTTAGCAACTGTGAACACAAAACATTCCTGTTCCCCAGATCTTTTTTTCCAGGTGAGATTTGCTTTCCAGTTTTTTATATACAATTGTAACTTACTGCCTTGATGCTTGTCTGTTATACTGTACAGCAGTGTCAATCTGCCCATCCCCACCCATTGTGAAGAGGACCCCCCGATACTCCACTTGGGGCAGTAACTCCCCTCCCACCTGAAGTGGGTAATCCACCCTTTTCCTTCTGAAGACCACCAGGTGCTGGTCTGCATCCCTGCCTCTTCACAATCAGCTGCTCTTAAAAGTGTCCATAAAAATAATGAACAGAAAGGGAAACACAGGCCCCCCCAGAAGAGTCAACCCCCCAGAACAAGTTGGACTTACTGCAGCCAATGAGAAGCAAGCTCACATTCCTGCAATACAGGGACTGCATGGTCCATAGCAAGGATCCATCCACCCCCCATAGCCAGAGGGACCTCCTCATGGTACCTGCGGGTGCACAGTCCTAAGTCTTTTCCAGACCTACAAAACACATGCCACCCCTGGAATCAGCTCAAAGCTCTGCTGGAGATGGCAGGTGAAGACCAACCCTGCTGGGGTTCAGATCAGACCGACTGTTCCTCCCAATCGCCCCCATCAGGGCCAAGCCGTTACTGCTCATCGGTGTGCTGATTTCCCCCAGTATGGATTCACCAGACGGGGCACCCTCTAAGAACGGGGCACCCTACCTGGGACAATTCGACAGAACAACTTTGAAGAACATGAGGCCACTCAAATTCCTCCACCATGATACGGTGGTGCACCGTAGGAAGGGGTGTGTGTGTGTGTGTGAGAGAGAGAGACACACATAGACAGAGAGGGAGAGACAGACAGACAGACGGAGAGAGACAGATGTCTGTATGAGAGAATGTAAAAAAGGAATTTTGGAGTGTGTTGACAGAAAGGTCAGCCTCCATCGGCAATTTTGGCTCTTGAGAGGAAACAGGCAAAGGTTGTTGATCAATAGCAGATTCAGATTGGTCCCAAAAGTCGGCTGTGAGTCTGGAATATTACTGCCATTTCCATTACCCAGATGATTAATTAAACCTCATGTATGGCGCAATCAAACTGAGCTTAATCAATAGTGAGCTGGGCGGCTGCAGCGAGCTCATCTTTCATATTCTGACTAGCAAATATCACAACACAACGTGCTGCTGTGTTGCAGCGCCGCTGCCGCAGGTGAACACACAGCTCCTGCTGCTTCTCTCAGGGAGCCACACCAAGCTGTGCCTCCCGGCTGAGACATGTTTGACATTAGATCCAGTAGGTTCCACGGGTGCCTCACGTCAGTGATGCGCTTCTTTAGGTGAAAAATGCGAAGAAAGCAACAAACATCATGGACAACAGTCACACGTCCGCTGTCCAGGCTGGATCTGAGTGGGTTTCATTGCTGGAACTGGCGTCAGGAGCTGTGACCCATATTTGGATCCCGTTGTTGAGTGTGTGACATCAGTCTTTGGTCCAGAACTCCTCCGACATGGTACGTCTCCCTCTCAACCAGCCCTCAAGTCTCTGCTGCTCCGAACCATTCCCTTCTGGGGTTTTTTTCAGTCTTGATTCAGACAAGTAAAGCTCCAAATGCCCAAATCTAAGCTGGAGCCTTTGTCGGGAAACACGGAGGCCCGGAAGGTGTTTCGTCTGGGTCGAAGGAGACGAGCGCGTTTCCGTTGCTATTGCTGCAGGGCTGCTGGCGTGGGAAGATTCCACAAACTTCTACTTTATTCACAGTCGGGTCTACTCACATTTGAGCTGTGGTAGACGACCCGCTGGCCAGCGACGCAGACTCACCCCACTGGTGGTGTCGGAGTGTTATAAATAACAGCAGCTAATGAGAGCAGGCAAATGAGCTCACCTTCTCCCTGGAATAACAGCCTCCTGCTTGTGCAGCGTCATCCATCAGAGCGCGCCGGGCTCTTGTCAATAAAAGTGCTCATACATTTTTCAACATTCAAACAGCTCCCAGGATGGATGCTGCCTTCCTGTCTGTCTGCCAGCCCAACCACAACAAAAGAAGGATTCACACACATTACAGACGACCATCGCAGCTTCCGTTGGCTGGCTTTCGGCTCGCCGCGCAACTGCAGACCCCTCCCCCGCGCTGCTGCTGACACTTCCCCTGAGGATCCGACCACATCCCCGCACCAACATTCATTAGCGAGTTGACTGTGATACTGACACATTTGTTAAACTGTCGCCATTTTCAGACAAGTGTCAAGAGGAAACACAGCTCAGTGTATAAAGAGGTGCTGCGGGAATAGAACTCCACTCCAGGAAGATTAGGTATGAATAGCTTTTCTATCAGAATATTTTAATGCAAATGTGTCTCTACAGTGACGCCCTCGTCTGCCGGGTGTAATAATGATATGTGAAATTGGATGGGTGTCACACAGAAAGGAGTTGGCTTTTCATAAGCAAACACAGCTTTTCCTTTGGTGAAAGATTCCCCCACTGCCAGAGTCATGTCAGAGTCCATCAGAGAGGACGTCCCTGCAGGGACTCCTGTAGCTGCAACCACAGCAGGTCCACTTGGCCCAGTGTCCTCCACTAGGTCCAGCGGTCCTTCAGACTAACTGTCCCATGGATCTCCACCCGAGGAACTAGATATGTGACCATCAGAAGGTGCTGACATCCACGTGGGAATCATGCTGAGGACCTGAACACATCAGTCAGCAGAAGGTCCTCCACCAGATGAGACTGATGAAATTCAAGCAAATAAGAGTTTAGCTAAAGGACAGAAGATGAACGAAAAAAAAGATGTGACAAGAGGTGTTAAAAGGGCTATTTTAACAGCAACAGTGTTGTGGGACATTTATGGAACTGTGTAAGAAGAGAGACTAAAAGGATGATTTTTCATCAGCCTGCCGAGTGTCTCCTTCCTCCTACACGTGTTGGCTTTTAAACGCTCTCATCCAGCGCCGACACTCCTCTGCTCTCTGCTCCGCTCACACATTCAGGCTGAGAGAACTAGCCAGCTACAACAGGAACATGCAGGCTCTGACTCCGGCACACTTCAACCCTTTTACCGGGTCAGCGATCGGAAAACTTGCTGATGAGTTCAAGAATGGGAAGTTTGAGGAGATAAAAAGAAGAACAAAAGAAGGACGGGTGAGTGAAAAGAGGAGCAGCGAACAAACACATTTTGGTACACGTGCATTTTGGCAGGCTAGTCGGAGCACCTCCACATATTTATTCATGCTGCAGGAGTGAAGGCTTCAGCCAGAACTGGCACCCAGGCCCAGGCTGTGGGAATCATTGTGGATGCTGAAACCAGGAGAGCTCATCAGGATTAAACTGGGATATCCTTCTTATCCTGGTTCAGACCAGTGAAGCTTTGCTTCTCTGGTGCCTCCTCTCCTCAGTTCGTCCGGTCCAAAACAAATGTGGTTCTCACATCTTTAAACGGCTTCTCGAAATATTCTCCCTCTTTTGTTGCTCCTCCAACGTCACCTGTGTTTGTGACAGGATGACAGAGAACACGTTCCAGATCGAGACCAGGGCCAAGACACGCACCCTGACCCTGACCCTAAGCCAGACCCTGACCCTGACATGTGACCAATATGACTGCGACATCTGCTCTGAATGTTTTTACTCTTAAAAAAATAGATGTAATTACTGTTGGGGCCAAAAATGAGTCAGGTGGGACAAATGAGGTCAGGATGATGGAACCCAAGTCCTCCACTTTCTCCTGGCTTCAGTTCAAGTTGGTTGACCTGACGTTGGTGTGGAAATTGTTTCAAGGACATTGATGACCCAGCCAGAAACCCGATTGTGGTTCTGAAACTGTGTTTTTTATGCGTCCTCATCCATGTCCATGTTCAGGGGACAATCAGGGAGTCCATTATGACAAAAATTGAACTTTGTCTCTTTTGAAGTTCTAAAGATGAAAATGAAGAAAAAACAGCAGGGAAACATGAATATTTCCTGAGATGTTGCATGGATGGATGGATGGATGGATGGATGGATGGATGGATGGATGGATGGATGGATGGATGGATCTTGACCTAAAGGAACGTTGCAGCAGAGGTGTCGCCCCCCCAATGAGGACTTGGAGACGTTTCTGAGCAGAATTCCAATGAAAACCTTTGTAGGAACAAGAAAGGCCCCATGTGGCTGGAAGGTCTCCTGCTCTCGACTCTCAGGCCAAGTGGACCAGTTCTACCCAAGTGTGAGTGTCTGAAAGAGAAGAAGAAAGGCTGACTGATGGAACGTGTTCCAGGGAGTGAAAGCCTCCACTGGGTGTGTTGCGAGTGTTGTCAGACGGCGGCGAGCAGATGGCAGAGATGCAACATTGGACAACCTCCAAACGCCACTTCTGTTCTGCAGGATATTGCTCAGTGAAAGCTAACCTTGAAGCTGCCAAAGATTTCTCCTCATACTCACAAACCCCCGAGAAAGTAGCTGCCAGCTTTGTTGTGGTGCTTTTTGTGTCAAAGTCCTTCACCTTTGGTGGTCCGCCTGATTGGCCTCCATCATCTCACCACAGGCCATCAGAAGACCTGACGAGCACAAAATTCTCCTCACGATGAAAAAATAGCCGATTCTGCTCCCAGACACACAGATTTTCTTCATGCCACATGTCCAAAATTGTTCTCATCTTTCAGCCAGTTTTCGAGTCCGACAGCTGCTCCGAACATGGCTCAAAAGTTTGCGTTTTCAGAGGAAATAAAAAGTCTGTTTTTGGGAGACTTCATGAAAACGAGTCTTTGGAGCGAACTGATGAAGGAATTCATGGGTTCCACACGGACACAGAGGAGATGCTGACCTCAGAGTCAGAGCTGCAGGTCCTGACTGGCTGAGACTGATCCCGCTCTTTTCTTCTGCCTCAGCCCAGATCAGACACCAGCCAGGCAGGCAGGCGCTAATGATTAGCATAATCAGCCGGTCCCCAGAGAGCTCCACCACCTCCAGTGGGAGTTTATGATGCAGAAGGACTTGGCTGATGAAGAGGAGCTTTGCTAACCCATAATTGGCAGTAAATATGGTGCCCAGTGTAATCTTTGGGGGCGCCGATATGGCAGCACGTGTGCAGATTATGAAATGGGAATTCTGCGTGGGCAGAAGGAATGGAGGAGGAGTTACCTTCAGAAAGGCTGCAGGAGCTGGTTTCATATCAATGCTGAAGGCATTTCAAAGTGTTTCCCACCAACAGTTTCAGATATGGTCCAGAGGACAAGAGGACTCCCTGTTACACAGGTGAGAACCACAGCAGCAGATCCCTCAGGTCCTCCATACCTGTGCTCTTCAGACGTTCTCAGAGCTTCACACAGAGAACAGGGAATCAGCTCACTCCTACTGGTGTCCAGTCTCACTCCTACTGGTGTCCAGTCTCATGACTGGTGTCCAGTCTCACTCCTACTGGTATCCAGTCTCACTCCTACTGGTGTCCAGTCTCATGACTGGTGTCCAGTCTCACTCCTACTGGTATCCAGTCTCATGACTGGTGTCCAGTCTCACTTCTATGGGTGTCCAGTCTCATGACTGGTGTCCAGTCTCACTCCTACTGGTGTCCAGTCTCATGACTGGTGTCCAGTCTCACTCCTACTGGTATCCAGTCTCATGACTGGTGTCCAGTCTCACTTCTACGGGTGTCCAGTCTCATGACTGGTGTCCAGTCTCACTCCTACTGGTGTCTAGTCTCACTTCTGCTGGTGTCCAATCTTGCTTCTGGTGTCCAGTCTCACTCCTACTGGTGTCCAGTCTCACTCCTACTGGTGTCCAGTCTCACTCCTACTGGTATCCAGTCAGTGGGAAACTGTCACACAGGAAACAAAGACTAGAAACGAGTGTAAGAAGAAAGCTGAAGATGAAGAAGAGTCCTGGTGGAAACGGCAGCAGAACGATGAGACACTTGAGAAACGTGTTAGATGTCATCTTGTTCCGACGTCATTAGCGTTAATGTGGAGATAATGTCTGTGAAAGATCCTGTTTGGCTCTTCTGACAGCTTCACAGGCACGTTTGATGTGGCAGAATTCCAGCCCGGAGGAACTATTCTTCACACAAACCAACAAAGTCGGTGTTTTTTCCAAATGTCTGCTGGGAAATGTATTTTTACAACCATCTTTGAAAACAGAGCTTCTCCGTCGTGCGCCCTCTACGCCTGAAATCCTTGGGGAGGGAGGTCACGATCCAGCCCACTTCTGCAGGGAATCGTCACGGCAACGGCTCCGCTGTGTGCCATCTCTGTACGGAAAATTAAATATAGCTGCAACGAAAACAAACAAAACCTCAAAGAGCCTCTCTGCAGACCGCCAGGCCTTCTGGGAAGAGAACCTCCTCCTTCCTCCGAGCGGCGAGCTGCTCGTCACCCGCCTGTCGGTGGCGTCTGAGAGGCGGCCTTGCACCTCCTGTAGCCCCGGAATAACTCGTCCTGACGGCACCCATGGAAGCTCACGGCTGCTGCTTGTGTCACACAGTCGTCACACGACCTTTGACCTCAGCCGGCATCGCTGAGTCATCGGAGCTGCGGTCGAGTTTCATCACACTGCCACGCGTGCGTTCGTTCGTTCGTTCGTTCGTTCGTTCGTTCGTTCGTTCGTTCGTTCGTTCGTTCGTTCGTTCGTTCGTTCGTTCGTCTATCCACAAATGAGAGGAGAGGAGAGGAGAGGAGAGGAGAGGAGAGGAGAGGAGAGGAGAGGAGAGGAGAGGAGGGGAGGGGAGGGGAGAGGAGAGGAGAGGAGAGGAGAGGAGAGGAGAGGAGAGGAGAGGAGAGGAGAGGAGAGGGGAGGAGAGGAGAGGAGAGGAGAGGAGAGAGCAGAGGAGAGGAGAGGAGAGGAGAGGAGAGGAGAGATCACAACATCTTATGATTCAACTGTGTCCCCACAGATCTTGACCTCTTGACCTCTTGACCTTGATCTCTGGGTCAGCCTTACAGCAGGGGTTCATGATCCACCTGCCTGAGTTCTGCTGGAATTAAAGGCTTCTAACTTCAAGCCTCCCTGGCAGTGCAGGGTATGGGGGGGGCGGGGGGGGCGGGGGTTGAGGGGGGGTGCAGTGCTGCAGGTGCTTCTTCATGCACCTTTGATTAATACCGTAGATTAATTCCACGGTAACACTCCCATTCACTGTTTTCTCCGGTGGACTCTGGAGGAGTTGTTGATTAATGGCAGCGAGTGTGCGAACGGTAATCTGCACTTTTAAAATTCATGACCTACTTTGAGGAAACCAGCCGCCGTCTTTGGCGGAGTCGTTAATACCAACGCTAACCCGCCCGCTCGGAAGCTAGCCAGCGCTGCTGCCCTGGGCACGTTGTTTATGTACGTGCTGAGGCGTCACCTTAAATACTGGAAAAAGGGGTCGAAAACTCTGTGTGTGTGTGTGTGTGTGTGTGTGTGTGTGTGTGTGTGTGTGTGTGAGATTCAAGGTTAGTACATCTCCCAATTAGCAGCCTGATTAAGAACATCACTGATCACTTCAGTTCCTCCTCTGGCAGCCTGGTGTGAGCAGGAGAACTTCCCCAGAATCTGCTGGTTGTAATCAGGTGTATGTTAATATCATAAAATAATTATTACTTTCTGTCTCCTTTATGTCTCGCTGGGAGACCAACGATCTTACTGTGACCATAGAGACGGTTCGTGACCAGATGATCAAATCAGAGTCTCACTGTTACCGAACCAGCTGGACCTGACAGGAACCACAGAGGCCAGAACGTAATACCAGCTTCCTGATTTCCTCATACTGTGTTATGACCATATATGGATGATAATACTCAAACATCAGGGATGTAGATGAAGTCCTTCAGGACAATGGAAGATACTGCTCAAACCAGTAAAGGTCAAGACCAGACAGAAGCAACAGCATGAAGCCGTCAGAGGAACCCTGGGTCACCTCAGATCAGCAACATTCCTGAAGATTAAAGAAGCACCGAGTCCGACCTTGGACGGACCAGCCAATCAGGGGGGTGGTGACCAGTCAATCAGGGGTTGATGACCAGCCAATCAGGGGTTGATGACCAGCCAATCAGGGGGGTGATGACCAGCCAATCAGGGGGGTGGTGACCAGGGGCAGAGCAGAGCAGCTGTAGCTGGAGGCCCGAGACGGGGAACAGATCTAAATGTGACCACGGCCACAGAGACTAGCAAAGACGCTCCAGGAATCCACCAACAGATCAGGACACAGCACGTCCTAGAGATGACATCAGACTGCTTCTACTGAGTGGAGACTGGTTATACTGGGACACAGAGGGTTGGTGACTGGTGATACTGGGACACAGAGGGTTGGTGACTGGTTATACTGGGACACAGAGGTTTGATGAGTGGTTATACTGGAACAAAGAGGGTTGGTGACTGGTTATACTGGGAAGAGGGGGTTGGTGACTGGTTATACTGGGACACAGAGGGTTGATGAGTGGTTATACTGGAACAAAGAGGGTTGGTGACTGGTTGTACTGGGACACAGAGGGTTGATGAGTGGTTATACTGGGACACAGAGGGTTGGTGAGTGGTTATACTGGGACACAGAGGGTTGGTGAGTGGTTATACTGGGACACAGAGGTTTGGTGACTGGTGATGCTGGGAAGAAAGGGTTGGTGACTGGTTATACTGGGACACAGAGGGTTGATGAGTGGTTATACTGGAACAAAGAGGGTTGGTGACTGGTTATACTGGGACACAGAGGGTTGATGAGTGGTTATACTGGGACAGAGAGGGTTGGTGACTGGTTATACTGGGAAGAGGGGGTTGGTGACTGGTTATACTGGGACACAGAGGGTAGATGAGTGGTTATACTGGGACAGAGAGGGTTGATGACTGGTTATACTGGGACACAGAGGGTTGATGACTGGTTATACTGGGACACAGAGGGTTGATGAGTGGTTATACTGGAACAAAGAGGGTTGGTGACTGGTTATACTGGGACAGAGAGGGTTGATGAGTGGTTATACTGGAACAAAGAGGGTTGGTGACTGGTTATACTGGGAAGAGAGGGTTGGTGACTGGTTATACTGGGACACAGAGGGTTGATGAGTGGTTATACTGGAACAAAGAGGGTTGGTGACTGGTTATACTGGGACAGAGAGGGTTGATGAGTGGTTATACTGGGACACAGAGGGTTGGTGACTGGTTATACTGGGACACAGAGGGTTGATGACTGGTTATACTGGGACACAGAGGGTTGGTGAGTGGTTATACTGGGACAGAGAGGGTTAGTGACTGGTTATACTGGGACACAGAGGGTTGGTGACTGGTTATACTGGGACAGAGAGGGTTGATGAGTGGTTATACTGGAACAAAGAGGGTTGATGACTGGTTATACTGGGAAGAGAGGGTTGATGACTGGTTATACTGGGACACAGAGGGTTGGTGACTGGTTATACTGGGACACAGAGGGTTGATGAGTGGTTATACTGGGACACAGAGGGTTGGTGACTGGTTATACTGGGACAGAGAGGGTTGATGAGTGGTTATACTGGGACACAGAGGGTTGGTGACTGGTTATACTGGGACAGAGAGGGTAGATGACTGGTTATACTGGGACAGAGATGGTAGATGACTGGTTATACTGGGACAGAGAGGGTAGATTAAACTGGGAATGTCTACTGTTCTTGATACAACTCTGAATACTGATGAGGAAACATGTTATTGTCATTGAAGACCCGTGTTTTCACGATAACCTGCAGCGAGGCAACAGTCCGGTCTACTGCGTTTCCATGACAACGTGTTTGGGATGTAAATTGCACTTGCCACTGATGGCGCTGTAACGGCAGCAGGGACGGCGGTGGGCTGTCCAGCAGTGTGGGACATGCTGCACGGGAGGAACTCCTGTCTAAAGAGGGTGAACGCGCTGATCCAAGCACGTCGCTGTTGAGCCATTAAGGTTCTTGGTTCTAAGGTTCTGGGGGCCATCATCAGAGCAGGCACATATTCAGTGTTCCTGATGTTCACCTTCGGTTCAGATTGTCTTCCTCCCTGAGAGGACAGGATGTCACCTCATCAACAGGAACAACGTGTTTGTCAATAATAAGGAAGGACACGCCCCTTTTTGATTGTCCTTTCTAGGAGGGGGAGCAGCGGGTCAAATGTGCTCATCGTGGTCTCCTGTAACGCGTGAGAAGGTTTTGATGCTGAAGCCAGACCAGCTGGTCAGGAAGGCCCACCTGTGACCCTGGGCCAGGATCTGTTGGTGAACTGTGGAGTTAGACTGCTGACGAGTCCACCAGAAACTCAGTGTTCAGTTGTAAACGACACCGGATGCTAATTATTCATTCGGTAATAATGAAGGACGCAGTAGAGCCTCAACAAATGAGCAGTGAGTGCACTGTAAAAATGACCCGACTGGCGTCCACATCAGTCTGGGGTCCGCCGGCTGGTTTATTGTCTCTATCGGGACTCTGGACTCTGAGCTGAGGGGGAAGATGTTCTGATCTCCCCCTTCCTGTTTGATGGAGCCTAACGATGAGAGCTGGAACCCAGTCTGACAAGATGGTCCCATCAAGACCTGAAGCAGAGCTGTGCTGCTGAGCAGGGCCTGGCAGGTGAGCTGATCCACATCACCACAGCGGTCCAGAGGTGAGGAGGACCAGGGTCACCAACAAGGCTGTATGAGCAGAGTGGTGGTGCAACGATCCAGGCAGGACGGCTCAGCAGACACCAGCGTCCATGTCCTCAGCCACTACACTCAGGAGGACACAATGCTGCTCTCTCGTATGTTGGCTTCTTTTCATATTTGGGGGCTTCATGTTGTGATTCGCCAGTGGGATGTAACTGTTTCCATGGCGATGCCACCTGGCAGGGGTTGTTTTGCAACATGTTTTAATCACTAAACTGCCAAAATGGCGGCCGTCAACCTGAAACTGCAACTAAACATCTAAAATGTCAGGATAAAGAGGACTACAAACAAATCCAGCACAATCTTACTCATCGAGCCACTAAAACACATCAAAAAGAACATCTTGGATTATTTTTGCCTCGGAGAACAGAGAACCGCCCCCTCTCTAATCTCTCAACACGCCGGAATCTTTGTTGTCAGAGCAGAAATCCTCAAATCATCTTAGTGCATAACGGCCTTTTTAGCAAAACTGGGTCATTTTGGCTAATTTCACTGTAGCATTAGCCATTTCTGAAACAGGAACAGAATGCGGACTAGCAGCTTAACGACACGCCAGACGGACCCACATCAAAGAAAAGACCAAGATTAAAGGCAGCAAAGACAAAGAAGAACACGGAGGAGCAAATCTGATTAGAACACATCAAGAACAGGAGCGCAGGTGTCTCACACATCCACCGTGAGTTTCCGCTGTAGCCAGAGCTTCAGCTGCAGTGGGTGTGCAGGTGACTAGCAGACCCAGAGTGGTGCCTAATTCTGCTACATGGAGAGAAACATTAGCATTTAGCACAGAGATGAAAAAGCTTTTTGCTAAATCATTCATCAGGGACAATCAGGATTTTTTAAATTTTAAAGACCAAATCTGTGAAACACTTCTGTCTTTTCACCTGTACCTCACCGAAGGGTTCCAGCGGACCTGCAGAGCTGTGACCTTCCTTCAGTCTGCTGACAAACTTTCGAGTATATTTGCCTTAAATTTTAATTCCGTTGTAAATTATTGAGCGCTGGTCCCTGGAGCGAGCCGTGCGGTAGCGCCGCAGCAGGCCATCGGTATGCGAGGGAGCGCGACCGTCGCTGCTGCACGAGCACATGCGCTTTAGACAAAATGATCAAAGAGTCCACGCGGTCGGTGCGCTGACTGGTTCTCCCTGACCTCCACCACCTCGTGACTGGTGGTTCTCACCTTCTGGAGGTTCTTTATAGAGCAGGGGTCCAGCAGGGGTTCCTGTCCTACCAGGGAGATGACCATTTTCACCTTTGATCCCAGCAGTTGTCTCTTGTAGGACCAGGCTGACCACGGTCAGGACGTGGATGCTTCCCTGAGCCAGACCACCACATGCCCTCTGGGTCCCGCTTCTCTCGGATTCTCTGTTTTTGCCTTCTGTTGTGCTCTTTTGCTCTTTCTGACATTTCCACTTCTGCGGTTGAGTCTGCGGCTCGTCGGCAGCTTCAGAGTTCCTCCACCTGAGATTGGTTCAGCTGAGTGGCTGCAGCTCTGATGGCAATCATCAGGACTCTTTAACGAGCGAGGACACGCTGGCTGTGAAATGGCTTTGGATAAGAAGCAGCTTTTTTAGAGGTGCAGCCTTAACTTAGTCACACGGGGAAGCTGGCAGCGCCTGTTTGCTGTGCCAAGTAAAAAGCTCTTCCTGATACCCTCATTAATATGGAAATTTAAGCCCGTAAGTGCATTCTCGCACCATTACAGAGTCATCAAGCTCCTTTGTACACAATCTGCTAACGGAGCGTGAAAATGACAAAAGAAATGGAAACACATTTAGTGGTGGGGAAGAGAGAGGGAGGGCGAAGGGTTCTGCTAGCTTCACTCTTCCCGAGAACAGCGCGCACAGATGAAGTCGATCCAGAGAACGTCGTTAAGATTTAAGTACGGTGGTCTCGGAATGACTCCAGGGACAAACTCCAGCTAGCAAAATGACTTTCCAAACTATTTCCTCTCCGTGTTGTCGACTCCGAGATGTGAGGAGGAAGCTTCAGTCAGGCAAACGCACGCGTGAGCTTTACCTGAGGAGATGAGACAAACCACAGACTGGAGGAGGAGGAGGAGGAGGAGGAGGAGGACACTTTCGTTCACCTTTCCCAGCTGCATCCGTCCCGTGTGTCAGTGGGTAACTGACAGCGCTCATTTTAACCTCCTTCAGAGTAGCCCTGAACGCATCGCTGGCCGGCTGGATCTGAGGCGTTCACTGACTGGCTGGAAACTGGGAGAACATGGTGGCAGAACATGGCTGCGCTACAAACCTTATCTCCATCTTCTTCTTGCTGCATGGACGGCACTGCTGAAAAGGGCCTTTTAACCAACGGGAGCCAGGGCGTGGTCCGAGGGGCAGGCGGGGGTGCTCAGGCTGTGATGAGATGTTATTCTACAGCTAAGGAAAAGATGCTCATTCAGATTTGGTCTAGAAGAGTTTAATCTCAGAAAAAGGTGCAACAGAAGAGCATCAGTGTCCCCCTCGTGCACCGGACCCTCACGCCCACGCAGGTACTGTAGACAGAGCCGCTGCCTTCTTTAGCAGCACCTTCTTCTGTTCAGATTTAATCTGACGAGCAGACTGATTCCAGCCTCAACATCCTGTTCCTCTGGATCGACTGCCGGCGGTGACCATAACAACAGCTGCTTTCAGGTTCTGGCCCAAATGTGGCTGTTGGGATGTGGCCCCAGGGCCCCTGCAGGGACTACTGAGCTATCTTTAGATTCAGCTGGAATTACCTGTTGATGTGGAGATGATCAGGTGGACATCTCCTGATCACCTGATGCTTTATCAGAGGATTATCACCAGGCAACCAATCGGGCCCCGTCACCAAGACAACGGGAAACACGACTATGGCGGGTGTCAGGTCACATGGTCATGCAGCCTCGCGGTTGAAACACGTCCATCTTCTTCACTAGTTATGGAGTCAAGCCGCCGCCACCCCCGTGTGTTACCTGCCGCCACGCCCCCCAACACAGCACCCACCGTAGTTCCTGTGCTGCGGCTACAGGAACAGGCTACAGGAACAGGCTACAGGAAGTGGTCTGGGCGTCGCCTGGATGCATCTGAGACTGGAACAGTCAAACCCCCAGCGTAGAAATGAGCCTCAACAGAAACTTGTGTTGTTTTCACATGCTAGGGCCATTTTTCCAGGTGAGAAGGGCCCTTTTGTGAAGCCCCCAGGGCCCACTGGTCCCCGGATGAATTCCTTCCGCGTTCAGGAATGATTTAAAGCAAATGACAGCGATCTGATGATGCTGCTGGTTTAATCTGGAACCCTGGACAGCCGGATTGATTGAAATCTGCGGCGGTGCTCATGAAGCGGCGCTCGGCTGTTGTCCACCTTCCATTTATAATCTTCTGTCCCACATTTGGGGTGTGTGATGGGATCTTCCCACCGTGAGTCAGAAAGCTGTGTTCCCTTTACATTTCTCAGCCATTTATATGCAGATGGTGTTCTTCCTGTAGCTCTCTGACATAATTGGACTTCCAATCGGTGAAAAACTGCCGTACACACCCCTGCTCTCATCACTCTGAAAGAGCTCTGTGTGTGTGTGTGTGTGTGTGTGTGTGTGTGGGGGGGAGGGGGGCAGCTATTAATGGCAGCATGTCTAATTTGAAAATAAAGACAGCTCCGGCTGCTTCTTCTTCACATGTTCCTCAGACCCTGAGATGGTTCTCTCAGGGGTGGAAGCTGCTGGTGGTCAATCTGCCCCCCCCCCCCCCCCCCCCCCCCCCCCCCCCCACTCCCATTGTTGTTTCGGTCCCCATTCCAGCACCATTGATCCATACTAACAACTGTCCTCTTCATTTCCAGGACAGACGTGTGTCCTTGTTTGCATCAAGGTTGCTGTGTTCCGTCAGAGGGCAGAAGCAAGTGTGGCTTCCACAGGAGCAGCTGCTCCATCTCAATTTTAATTTGTCAGAAATTGTTATTACATTTTCTCCTTCCTGATCGAGGCGCTGAAGCCGCGACGTTCACAGGCTGCTGTTGAAAATCAATAGGAGTGAGAGGTCTGTAGCGGAGGACATGCTCCACACACACCTGCCCTGCTGACGCAGCAAACGCATCAAAGACACCTTTGTTTCCACATAGACCACTTTGGTGGAGCTGGACAGGGGGACAGTCCATCCGCAGCTCAGACGTCTCTGCTGTCCTTTATATGTAGGAGTGAGGTTGGTCCTGCTGTCAGGCTCTCACCTGTGTCTCCTCTCTCACCTGTGTCTCCTCTCTCACCTGTGTCTCCTCTCTCACCTGTGTCGCTCTCTATGTTCAGCAGCACCTGTGGACGTTGTACTGGACACCACGAGGACACATGGACATGGTAGATGTTCATAGATGTTCTCAGTGACCTTCTGCAGGTGTTTGCCAGTTTCTGTTAGCACTCTTAGCCTTCTTTTAGCATGTTATGACCCACCGTGAGGACGCTGGGCCGATGTCGTCTGTGTTTATGGCTTACGCAGACATCTTGCACGCAGTTGGAAATACATCCTGCTGCAACTGTGTCAACATGTTGCCTCGCATTCTATTTTCCACCTCATCTGTCCCACAAAGTGGAGGCTCTCTCCTCTCCCTCCAACGTTCTTACCAATTTCTGAAATGGATTTTGTTGCGCTCCGTGTCAGCAGGAGGTGGGAACAGATTATGGTCCTTTTTACCTCCTGCCATCATGATGACTGAGACCTGCTGACACACGCAGCACAGCAACAATCAGGACCGTGGTGGTGGTACATGTGTGTGTGTGTGTGCGTCCACATGTCCCTCTATAGTGAGGACCTGGTCCTTTGTAGATCCATTAAGATGAACAGAAGCTTCAGGTGGGATGTGACCTCCTGCCACGAGATCTCGCCATATTAAAACAAACACCAGAGTGTGCTTGGCCCACTCGCACTTCCTCTGCTGACCTGTGGGGGCAGCAACACACCTTTGCTCCACCTGAAGAAGAAAACCAAAGCGGCCACGTCTTTGACGATGTTTGTGTGTGCCTGCACACACACACACACGTCGGTGCGGCAGCATTTGGAGTTTCAAGTGGACGTTTTAGACAGTGACAGAAACAAACAGGTTAAAAACAATGCACGTGGGGGGGGGGGACATTTAGCTGTACACAACTGCTAATGTTAGCTGTGTGGTTCTAGTTTCTAAAAGACATACAGTACACTGTCTCTGTCAAGTTAAATAAATACCTTTTCATTTTTTCTCTTTTTTTCTTTGTTAAAAATATGGATCTTATTTTGTCTACTGTATCATCTCATGAGCTGAGGGTGTCTTCCCACTGGCTTTATACTGAAATTAAACATCATAAATATCTGATGTGGGCGGAGCTCCTGACACAGGTGAGCTCAGCTCAACCAGATGTGTGGGACAACCTGGGTGAAGCAGTGAGATTAAGGAACTTGTTTTAAGTAGGCCCCAAGAAGCTCATTAGCTCAGGAAGCTAAATGCTCTCCACAGGAAAGTGCTGGGGTTTACTGCACTGAGATGCTCGCTCATTAGCATGTAGCAACAGAAACATTGATTTTGCCATACGTTTTGGTGCCTGTTCATTCTTCACACAGCGACAAACGCTTGAACTGGTGTTAATGTGGTTTTATGTTTTCCAGTTCTACGAACTATTAAAAGTCCTGTATGAATCTCTCGTGAATCACAAACTACCAATTAAGATACAAGCAGCAGCCATTTACACCCACAGGGGAAAAGAGCTCCATTTCCTGATCGGTGCTACATCACAACCGTAATAACTGTAGTTCCCTTTTGAGCGTGTTTTAATGCTCATAAAGAGATTCTTCGAAGAATCAGGACATCATGGCTCAGCCTCAGAATCGGTCAGGACTTCATGTTTGTTCTCTTCTGGTTCTCCATCTTATGAAGGATGCAAATCAAACACAGCACAGTGTGAAGTGACGAAGAACGCTCCGCAGCCGTTATCAGTCGTGTCCCCAAAACGCCTCATAAAACATCCATGCTGGAGTAAAATGGTGCAGGTCAAGATCTAATGACCAGACAGGAAGTAGAAGTAACTGTCAGCAGGTGGTGATCCTCTGGAGCAGATCTGGACCCAAATGAAGCCCACGAGTTAGGCGGGATGTTTTTTTATTAGTAAATTAAATAAAGTTAGAGGTTAAAAAACCAAACCAAACAGATGACCAAACATCTGACACGGTCCTAGAACTTAAGACAATTAAGGACGGTGGAAGCTTCCATCCACAGGACAGGTGGTGAGCAGGATGGAGGTCTGCCTATTGTCAGAGGTTCTTGACATGCTGACACTCAGATTTGTGCAGATGGAACAGCCAAATGTTAGACAGGTGGACCATCTGACACATCAGCCTTTAGATTGTGGGTTCTGAGGGGGTAACTGTCCTGGTTCCTAAACAAACGGACTGGTACCTGGCCTGGTACCCCCGCAGGTATGTTGATACCTCGATAGATGGGCTGGTACTTCAACAGATGGGTTGGCCTTGTACCTTGACAAATGGATTGGTACCTCCACAAATGGGTTGGTATCTCGAGTGGGGCTAGTACCTGGCCTGGCACATCCACAGATGCAATGGTATCTCCACTCATGGCCTGGTATCTAGAGTTGAGCTGATATCTGGCCTGGTATCTCCACGAATGGGCTGGTACCTCAACCTACAGTCGGGTTGGAACCTGGTCTTATACCTCCAGAGTAGGGTCATTACCTGGCCTGTTACCTCCACAAATGCACTGGTCCTCCCTTAGTTGGGCTGGTACCTGGCATGGTACCTCCACAGATGGGTTGGTACTTGGCCTGGTACCTCCACAAATGGACTGGTATCTCCAAACATGTGCCAGTAACTGGAGTTGGGCTGGTACCTGGCCTAGTAACGCCACAGATGGGCTGGAACCTGGCCTTGTACCTCCAGAGTCGGGCCAGTACCTGGTGC